>NC_057806.1:52808795-52860131 GCF_018294505.1 Triticum aestivum | reverse complement strand
GAGGGGACGCGTGGCAGCGTGTGAGTGGCCGGGCGGCGGACGCGGACGTGTCTGGCGGTGCGAGGGGAGCGGTGGCTAGGGTTTGACTGCGAGAATTTCAGGGAGGGACACATATTTATAGGTGGAGGGAGTTAGGAGAGTCCAAATGAGGTGCGGTTTTGGCCCACACGATCGTGATCCAATGACGGAGAGCATGGAAGGGGTTTAGATGGGCTGGTGGGCTGTTTTGGAGGGGTGTTGGTCTGCAACACAAAAGAGGCTTTTGCGATTACCCGGTTAACCGTTGGGGCATCAAACGACTTTCAAATGGAACGAAATTTGATAGGCGGTCTACCGGTGATGTACCAAAGCCACTTGACAAATCTCGACCCATTCCGAGAACGTTTTTCTTCCGCTCACGAAAAGAGACAAGAGGGGTGCACCGGGTGCATGTGGGAGTGTCGGATTGCGAAACGGACAACGGGGAAAATGCTCGGATGCATGAGACAAACACGTATGCAAATGCGATGCACATGATGACATGAGATAAAATGCATGACATGAACAAAATGCAAAACGAAGACAAAAACCCAACCACGACGGAAATATCATATCATATAGGCGAAAATGGCAAGAGTTGGAGTTACATATATGGAAAGTTACATCCGGAGTGTTACACATTAGAAGGCTCTAGTTGCAATGATAAATGCCAACGACCCTTACAATGCCTAGTGCTGAGGTTTCTAGGATTGCAGGCCTGGATGTCCAAGCGGGTTTAGGGCATTTCCGAAAGCTGGAATCCAAACACACATGAATAGGTAAAAGGCATGATTTGGATGTCATGGCATGACTATTTTTTATGGAATTATGAACTGCTTGAGGTGTTTGGATGTCATATAGGGAAAACATAGGAATTTTGGGATTAAGTATTTTCTTGGAGAAAGACGGGACAAAGAAGGAGAGTTGTTGCATCAGAACTCTCAAAGAGTGTTTATTTGTGCGGTTAGTCAATTAGAGCTCATGTTGGGATTCCTCAATGCATACAATTCATGTTTATATAATTCCCCCATGTCTAAATACATTAATATTTATTTGGTATTGTAGCTATTGATATTGGATGCAAGTGAAATGGCAAAACAAAGTCGTGGCAAACATAACAAGCAAATAATCAAAGTTCTAATAAGGTTGATTCCTCCGACCACACTACGCAACACACACATATTTTCGCTTTCTCCAGGAGACGAAAATCCATTTTTGATAGAAACAGGTGCGGGACTCGTCACAAATCAGGGAGCTGTCCTATGAGACTGAAGACACGCCAACAGATTCCGCACACACCTTTAGGCCTTGTTCGGTTAGACAGGGTTTGAAGAGGTTTGAAAGGGATTGAAGGGGATTAAATCCCTTGCAAGTTAAAATTCACCTCAAACCCCCCCAATCCCCTCCAATCCCTGTGGCAAGGGGATTAAACGAACAGGGCCTTACGGGTTTCATCCACAGAAGCATCAACATTCAAGTTGTCCTATGAAACCCGTTGACATCAAAGACAGGGTACTCTCAAAGACACCAAGAGCCGCATCAAGGTGGTCAGTGAGACGTGTGATAGTTACATGGTTGACAATGTTGCGCCCAAGCCCAACCGGCGGTCGTTCTAAAATTACGATGAAGGATTAACAGTTTATACAACGAAAGATTTAACAGTTTACCGCTGTCCTGACGACTACCATTTACATCCTTACTTGAGGTAATGAGGAAACTAGGATAGACAGTTCACATAATTATTTACCTAGAGCAGCACAATAAAATGATAAAACAAGAGCAAAGTTTGCTGCATTTTCTGAAGATTAAAACTAGGTAAGAGAAAAACTTGGCGCCTTTCTAGCACTGAACAAACAAACTGGGGTCGTCAGTCAGTCGTCGATGGCCTTGGCCCTCATGCAGCAGGACGGCCCACGCTTCTGCCGCCGGGAGCCACCGTCGCCGCCGCCACGCCGCTTCCCGTAGAGGTACTCCACCAGCTGCACCCTGGACCGCCGCTGCACGGTCTTGGCGGCGCGCCGGCTGGCGCGCTCCTCCTCGTGCTTGAGCAGCACCTGCTGGAACTTCTGCATCTCCATCTCCAGCCGGCCCACCTTCTCGGACATCTTCCGCACCCGCTCCAGGATCTTGCGCTGGCTCCGGCTCCGGAGGTCCACGCCCCCGCCGTCGAGCCCGTCCGCCAAGGTGAACTCCTCGGCCTTGGTCAGCAGCTTGCCGTTGGTGTCGATGAGCTGCGTGATGGCCTCCTCAGACTCGATCATCTGCGCCCGCACGCTCTCCAGCTCGCTCTCCCCGGACGCCTCCACGCTCGCCCTCAGCTCCTGGAGGATGGACTGGAGGTCCCTGAGCCGCTGTGCGTCCGAGGACAGCCGCTCGATCACCTTCTTCTTCCACTCGCGGTGCGGCTCCGTGGTGGTCACCACGGGCCTCGGCAGGTCCTGCTTGTCGACCACCAAGTCCTTCACCAGCATCAGCTCGGAGGTGGACCGTCTGCCCTTGTCCTTCTCAGACGCCGCCTCGCTCTGCGGCGGCCGCAGATCATCGTGTCTGCCGCTGCCACTGCTTGTTCTCACCACGCTCCAGAGCGCGAGCATCTTGTCGTCGGGCTGGGCTGTGATCTTCTTCTTGAGGCGGTGCGAGCCGATGGCACGACGGCTGGGGGTCTGGACGAGGTCAAGCTGTATGTCCTTGAGCATCCGCTCGTAGTTCGCGTCGCTCGCGTCGCTGTCCAGGGCGTCCTTGAGCTTGAGCATTTCGATCTGCTTCCTGGCGTCTTGGAGGTTGCTGCTGAAATCAAGCCTTTCTTGCTCAAGAACGACTCCGGTGTCCGTAACCACCTTCTGGAGCGCTTTGATGGTTCCATGCAACCTCTGCAGCTCCATGTCTTTCACCAGCTTCGGCGAGTTTTGGTCGTCGCTTGGTCTCACAGCAATCTTTGAGAGCTGAGGTGACAAAAGAAATTCCTGGCAAAAGCAGCAAAAGAAATGAGACCCATATAAGAAAACAAAACAACATGTGGTAATTAACAGAAATGCATACTATATGCAACATAAATATCAGATTTCTCAAGTATAGTATGGATCCTTCAAGTAGAAACTACATGAAAAGATTGGCTTTCTTTCTCAACTAAAGGGAAAGGAAAACATAAATTACATTTAGCAACAAAAAAAAGAGTTGAATGAACTGGCATCATACTTCAACACAAATACATATGGAGGATGCAAAAAGAACATGGTACAGATAAAATGTGTAGTTGTATACCTCTTTCTTGAGTTTGTTCGAAGGTACGCAATCCTTGGCCAGTGACAGGGTCTGTCTTTCCAAGGCACTGACTTCAGTTTGCAATGCGCCTAGCACTGTGAAGTCACCATTCAGGTCGACCTTCAGCCTTCTGTTCTCTATCTCAACAGCATTTAGCTTGTCCTTCAGTGCATCCACGTAGGAGTTCCTTCGACTGATCTCCTCTTTCAGCACCTCCTTCTGTACTATTTCACTTATCTCAGAACTCTCGCATGCTACGATGAGCTCAAGGACCTTCTCCTTGAAGAGAGCTGCGTTGGCAGTGGCAATTTGCATGTTGGCCAGCAATTTCGAGATCTCTGCATCGCAAGACCTGACATCAATCACTGGCTGCTCGTTGTTCTTAAGCAGTTGCATTTCACTCTGCAGCTTGTGAAGCTCCTCCCTTAACATTTCATTTGATTTTTCAAGACCAGCATTGTCGACTTCCTTGCGTTGTTCCACGTTCACCGCACCCTCCTGTAGGCTCTTCCTGCCAGATTTCAATAGCTTGGTATCTCTTCGCATGGTACGCCTTCGTGCAGAACCAATCTCTGGACTAGAGCCATCACAGATGCTTAAAGTTCTGCTGAGCTCCTTCTCAAGGTAGTTATTCTCGAGTTGCAGATCACCCAGCTTCTTGTTCATCAGCCTGATTTCTTGATAAAGCTCGTTGCCTGCCGCATGGAGGCAACCGAAATCTTCATGCAAGGCTTGCAGCTCTGATGTCCTCTCATCGTGAAGGCTTCTGAAAACAACACCAAGGATATCTGTCCTGATTGCTTCACCAATTACATTACTGAAATCATCTTCAAATGACTTCTCTTTCTCCCTTGAGTCATAAAGTTTGCCTGCCATTGAGGAGTTCTCTTCTATCAGCTTAATAATCTCAGCTTGCAGTGACTGGCGTGACTCTTGCAGCTCTGAGAGTTGTCGAACCAAGAACTTTGAATCAGCTTTCATCTCATCCACTTTGCGGTTACGGGCCTCCACGTCCTTGCGCAAGTCGCAGCTGATCTTTAGAAGGTCATGCCTTTCACTCTGCAGTTGCAGCAGTTCCTCGCTCTTCGCTTGCCACTCTTGCCTCAGAACACTCCTTTCTGACCTCAGATCCGCCACCTCCCGTCCAAAGTGCTCCAGGAGGGTGACAACAAGCGACTTCTCAAGGATCTGGTTCTGCTTGACATCCTGGGCATCAGAAATGGTGTTCAGCAGGCACTTAATCTCATGCAAGATGAGCTGCACAACTACGTCAACCTTCATCAGATCCAAGGATCCATATTTCTCATCAAACTGTAGTACTTCCATCACAGAACCAATCCCTTCAGTAAGCTTCTGGTTGTTCTGTGTCAAACATGCCAATTTCTCCTCAAGAACTTTGTGTGCCTCTTGTTGCTTCTGCAGTTGCCCTGAGACATCAGAATTTGCTTCTGCCATGTCACCTAAGCACTTCTGCAAGATGAAAATCTCGATCTGAGCTTCAACAATCTTGTGCTCCTCCTCTTGAAGCTGGTTCTCCTTATGCCGTCCATCTTCTAGAAGTAGGGCTATCTGCTTCTGTATAGCACTGAACTGAGCCTTGTCTGAGTGGGTGAGTTCTTTGCTCTTCTCTCTCTCTAGCCTTAGCAGTTCCTGTAGTTTGACTGCTTCATTATGAACCATGTTTTTCTCCTGCTGGAGATCCAAATGCCTTCCTTCTAACTCTGCATACTGCGTTTCCAAATCAAGTAGAGCACCATTGATGCTATCCACCTGAGACGACATCAAAGAATACAGGCATCAAGTTACATGTTATTTTAGATGAAGTTACATCGCTTTTAGCATTACAATGAACTAACAAAGTAAAAGGGATATCAGGCATTGTACCTCCTGCACAAGAGTTCTCTTGTCAGATCGAAGTAAAGAATTCTGATTGCGGAGTGCCTGTGCAGACTCTTCCAAGTCTTTAAGCTTCATCCTATGGGTTTCAAGCTCAGTATTGTTTTCAGATAATAAATTTTCCAAAAACACGTTCTTCTCTGATAGCTTCTCCATGGTATGAGAAATTCCCTCAATCCGCGCAATGAACATGGATCTCTCAGACTGGTAGCCATTAATCTTGGAGCTAAGCTGTTTGCAAGATTCTTCCAGTGTGGCCTTATTCTGTCTCAATCCTGCAACCTCGGTGGTAGCAGCTGACAAAGATCTCTCCAAATGAGCATTTTTCTCCATCGTTCTCTCCAGCTGCATCAGATTCTCAACATACAACGCTTTCACGCCATCATGATTCTTGATGGTCTCCTTTAGCTCAACATTTCCATCCCTCATCTCTTGTGCAATTGCTTGGAGTGACTCCACATTGAAATTAACCACTTGTATTTGCTCCTTGATTGAGAAGTGCTTCCTCTCAACATCACCTCTGTCATTCTTTATGTGTGAAAGCTCATTTTGAAGTACCTTCTTTTCCTCCACATGCCGAGACACCTCCTCCTCGAGTTTCCGTTGTGCATTCTTCAAGGAAATTATCTCATCCTGCAGACGAATTATCACGGATGTCGAGGAGTGGTTTTGATCATCCAGTTTACGGTTCTCTTCTCGAATCATCTCCAATTCTTTCTGAAGCATAAGCTTGCTTGCTTCAACATCCTTAAACTTACTTGTTTCACCGTGCTTTTCAAGAGACAAAAGCCGCAGCTTCTCCTGTACTTGTGCCAATTGCTTCTCTAAAGACAGCCGTGCCATTTCCGCTTGCATGCTCTTGAGCTGCTCCTCTTGTATAGAGATGCTGAGCTTTTCCAGTTCAATGTGTTTCTCATTAAGCTCTTCATGCTTCTCTTTTGAAGCATACTTCAGCTTATCTAGCTCCACATGCAAATCCTGGTTAGCCCTCTCAAGCAGAAGGCACTGTTCCTCTGCAGTGCTTAAATTCTGCAGGCCATTTTGCATCTCCTCTTTTAGCCTCTTGAATTCCTCCTGGGTATGTGATATTTCAGACTTGAGGTTCTGCAACCTGTCACTGGATTGCTGGCATTGTGAAACGGCGGCTTCTTTCTCTGAACCTTGTTGTGCAAGGGCCTCCTTGAGGGATCGAACTTCAGATTCAGCACTTTCACTCTTTTCTAACACAGATGAAATCTTCTTCTTAAGGTCTTGATTTTCCTGTGACAAGCTTGAAATTTCTTTCTGTAACTTCTCATGGTCCTGATCATCTGCAATACAAATACATGTGTATTAGTTTTATCTCACTCATGTTTGGATATTGCATCTATAAAAGAAGTGAGTTTGTACAGATACCTTTAATACGTTTTTTCGAGTCGCCGGTGTTGATGAAAGAGCGGAAAAAGGGTGTCATGTCACGGCTGTCAGAGTCAGTTTCAGAGGATGCAGTTTCAGATGGCAGGTCATCATCCAAATCTAACTGGTATTCATCGGGAAATGCTTCTGCCATTTTTCGACGAGCCGATCGGAGTTCCCCGGCTGCATGGTCATGTCTTTCAGCTAAAGCTCGGTAAGCACGGTATAACTCCTCAAGCAGGGACATCAGCTCTGGGCGCCTTTTGTAGTACATTTCTGCTCTTTTTGCAAAAGAGTCGGCGTCCTCATCAATGATCTTGATCATAACTTTGATTTTGCTATCCGTATCTGTGTAATCATGCATTAATGGAGATTGGTTCAGTATACAATCCACGTAAATGTTGCAAAAGGACAAATAGTTATCTACTGATAGATGTTGGCACGGCACACACTTTATCTAATAGTTTCAGAAAGTAACACACAAAAAATGAAATTGATATAATTTTCAATCTATTCTCCCCAAACAAAACAGTAAACTAACAATGTTTATTCTTACATTAAGTATTTTATTACTGTATTTTCATATGAAATTTAGCAAGTTTTAACTATTGTACTTGTATTGTATTTTACTACTGTATTTTCATATAAGTTTAGCAAGTTTTAATTATCATACTTGTATATCAAATTGTTAGTTCAGGTGTGGCATTGATGCGGTGCCCACCTTATATTATAGAACAGTGTCACATGTGGTACAAGCATCAAATATCCATTGTTGAAAAAAAGATTAATGAATGTCGCCCTACTGAACCTGAACTTAATATTCACCATAGGAGCTATACTAATCCAGTTGTTGACAGGTCAATTCAACTTATATTGATTCCTCACAAGAATTTACCATGTACCTCTTAAACAACCTAATCCAGCACAGGAACTTAATATTCACCATAGGAGCTATACTAATCCAGTTGTTGACAGGTCAATTCAACTTATATTGATTCCTCACAAGAATTTACCATGTACCTCTTAAACAACCTAATCCAGCACAGGGACATGTGACTCCCAACAAAGATTGCCCGTTTAAGTAGCGTTTTCTTGTACAGGGGCATTGAACTTGCCCATGACATGTGACTCCCAACAAAGATTGCCCGTTTAAGTAGCGTTTTCTTGTACAGGGGCATTGAACTTGCCCATGTGCCTTTCCTCATAACTTGCTGACTTTCAAAGAGACATGAGGAGATGGGCCATTTTTGTACAACATTATAACAGGCAGAGGTTTCAACTGAATTTGTCCTTTATAATTAAAACCAGCCCGCCCTCGCATTTACACCCTTGAACTTGAACATGCACAACACACTGCTAAGATAATGACGTGGTAAGGCAAGAAAATGCTTGGGGTTCAACACAGCCTATACCAACCAACGCAAGAGAGACAGCAAGGACAACAACTGTTTCCAAACTGAATTGACAGAGGACCAACAATAATTTAGGTTCAAGTATACTTCACATGGTTGGTTTTTCCAACTGAATTCAAACTGAATTACGTATGGCTGATGTTTTTCCAAACAATGAATATGAAGATCTCAATAATATGACCATAGTGGGCCAACATGTTTACCTGAGAGGTTTTCCTGGAGCCATTTCGAGTTCTTGGGAGAGATATGGCTGTCCCACCACCACGAGTACTTGCGCATCGGGTTGTTCGCCGCCATCTTCGTCCTCGACATCAGAGCCGGCCAAGAGAGCGCAACAGAAGAGCGCTCCTTGGGTCCTTAAGGGAACTTGTTGCGAAATTCAAATCGACCAGAAATCGGCCTACATAAGATATATGTCCGGCCAACTACCTGCGGCACAACAGAAACACTGAAAGTTAGTTAGTGTCCTATATGCAGAAGATTTCCTACAAACGAAACCGAAACTAGGCACGCACACACAAAAAAAGATGGATCTGAACTGATCACCCTAGGAAACCAAGAGACTCTCTGGAGACAGAAATCGCAGTAGGATCGAGGGTGGGGGCTGGCTGTAGTATTCTGCTATATATAGGCATCTTGAAACAAACCAAGGAAGGCCAGCAGTATCACACAACGGTCAAAAAATGTGACTGGGTAAACGGCAAGGCAGTAAATTGTTTCCAAAAAAATAGCATCTTTCTGAAACGGCCCAGCTGTTTGTTAGGAGTATCTTTACGTATGGCTGCAGTAAGAGGGGAACGCCATTAAGGCCATTAATGACTTTTGGTTTGAGATGAAGGGATGACAAAACAGAGGGCACCAGCGACAGCTGGAACACCCACATCTGCAGAGGATTTCTCCAAGCCCTCAAGATTGCAGCCACAAGTTCCAAAGTTGAGTGGGGGGGTAGACACGAATTTTTCATGGATTATAGTAGAGTGGCTTGTTGATGATCCAAGCAATGCCCGGAGAAAAAGTTCAATCGAAGAAAAGGGGGCATGGATTTACGAGAATGCTGCTGCTGCAAGACAAGATTGGAAGAAGTGAAGCAAGATTGGAGAACGAAAACTTGAGGAGGAGGAGGAAGAAGACCTCAAGAAACAAGAATGGCTAAAATCCCACTTGACACACCAAAATCACAAGAAGAAGAAATCTTTCAAAAATGGAGGCTAATCCCACCAAAACAGATTAATGTAAAGAATGGTAGATGGAAGGAAAAGGAGGAGGGCGGTGACAAGAGATGCCAACCAACACAAACACAGGAAGATGTCACCAACTAACCTAGGCCTCGAATCAGCAACAGAAAGGGGAAACGCAGCGAGAAACCCACCCGCACCCACCCGGCCGCAAAGAGGGGGAAACTGACCGTCCACAGCAGTGATGGGCATCACAAGCGAGCGGCATAAAAAGGGAACGAACGAACCCGGAATCAGCAGCGCCATCAAGGGCAAATCCAAGGAAAGAAGAAGAAGAAGAAGAAAATCTCGAGATATTTGCAGAAGGGCAAGATGTGGGTCCTCGAAACAAATTACCGAGAAAGGGGAGAAATCGCCGTATTTCCTAAAGAGGCTGAGAGCGAGATCCCCGCGTCACATCCATCCTGTAGAAGACGAAGAAGAAGGAGAAGAAGAAACCGAGAAAGGGGAGAAATCGCCGCATTTCCTAAAGAGGCTGAGAGCGAGATCCCCGCGTCACATCCATCCTGTAGAAGACGAAGAAGAAGGAGAAGAAGAAACCCACCACCACCACCAGAGCGAGAGAAAAAGGCGCCCTGAAGCAACCCAGCCCCTCCCTCACTGGAACTAAAACCACAGCCTTTTTGGCAGGAAAAGATGGGCAGTTGCGTTCTGGGAATGGGATTATCTGGGAAGATATCGTCGTCAAGGCATGGCACGGCACGGCACGCACGAGGAACAGCAGAAGCGAACGGCCCTGGCCAAGAAACAGGACGGGCAGCGCAGCCCACGCCCAAAAATAGCCAAAAGCACCCACGAAATCCACGATTTTTTTTGTTGAAAAGGACCACCTGCCCAACGAAATTGCTAGAAAAAACCCCCTTTAAATAAAATTGACAAAAAAGACTCCCTCGACCATGACGGCAGGTGTGCCAGCCAACACGTGGCACCTGCCGCCACGTGCGGAGGCGGCCAGCCCTGCCGCCACGGTCGAGGGAGTCTTTTTTGTCGGCACAATCCATGTTTCCCCGGCACAATCTCCACATTGCCGGCTAAGATTACGCGGCGCCCAAATCAAGACGCACCTTGGGTAGCAGAAGATCTTGAACCCATCAGCGCCGCCGCCGCAGCTGCGAGGCCAGGATTGCGGAGATCCAGCCACTCCCCATCCCACCCTAGCCTAGGCCGCCATCATCGTCCTACCTACAGATGAACCCCGTACGCGAACGCCCGAGGAAGGAGGATGGAGGAGAGAGGGAGTGAGAGGAGAGGAGAGTGTGTGTGTGTGTGCGCTTCCTGGACGGACAGGAGTGAATGCAATCATGGAGGAGCAGAGGGAGAGCAGCAGCAGTGGAGTACTAGTGTGGGGGTGGGGGAGGAGGAGGAAAGGGTCCGGGCGGCGTGATGGGTATTGTTAATTGTTTATTACTAATTTGATAGATAAATAGTGTTAAAGGTGAGGACAAAGATTAAGGCGGATTAGCGGTACGATCTTTGGGGAGGGACAGTATATTTTGCTACTCCAGAACAGGGTGTCAGGAGGAACAGTGCCTAGGTGTGCTTCTCTGGCACATTTGTTACCCACTTGGTAACTTTTTTACACTACTGTTAGTACTTTTTTTTACTGTTTTTTCTAGTGGGAAAGTCAAGGGCAGAGGTTGGCGCTGGCGCATCAGTCAAAGAAGATCGGCGGTGTGAAGTTACTTTGTTACCGTTGTGGTTAATCTGCGAGAATGCTGCCGGCATCCGTTGCAGTCCGTTTGTTTTCACTCGGAATGTGGATCTTCCGCCGGGGAGAAAAACGAGAGGATGAAACGGCAGTCCATTTTTTTTTCTTTCCCACTGCTCCCACCGTTTCAAAATAGTTTTAATTTAAATTTAAATTACGGCGCTTGTTTTGAAATGAATGAAGTAATAACTAACGGCAGTCTCCTCACAGGGGGAGGGGAGCGGTAGGTGGGTAAAGGCAGCCTGATGATCGATCGTACGCGTTTCATTTATTCATGCCTAGTACTACTACCATGTTCTGATTTTCTCGGCTGCTCATTAATCTTCCTTAGAACACCATCATTTCCTGACGAGGATGTGTAATCTGATTATGAGCCTTGTTTGGTCCAGGGAACAGCTTAATGCATAGATCATTTAATTATGTAGGGTTTTGATTCAATGTTTCAAGCTTGCATGTATATTTAGCGAAAAGACCATTACTCCCGTTATGTCGGAAAAGAAGAGGAAAACATCGATCAATTATTTCGTTAACGACATGGGGAGTACAAGTCTACGATAAAGTGTAAGGGTAACACAGGATTGTCCAAGGCAACCAAGGGTAGATGAAGCCCCTCTATATCACACATAGATGGTAAAAACACATTATACGCTGGATTATCTCTTGGTGCTCTATCTATCAATTAATGTTTGTATGCTCCTGAATTTTATGTGATGATTAAAGATAAATAAAAAACAAATATTACTAGGACATGGCATCTAATGCAATAGATAGAGATCAAAATGGCTTTGTCTTAAATGTTTGCGGGATTCTTTTAGTTAGATGCACACACAACATGATGACACCTAGGTGTCACATACAAGAATAGGTGGCGTGGAAGGAAGATAAATGACAAAAAAGATGAATGTTTTCTCCCGGCTAGGAGATTATGGCTTAGAGTTTAACATTAAAGGGTGGTGATGTGGTAGTTTGGAGGAGTACAACTCGTACAAATGACAACGGGGTGGGTTTGGGCACGTAAAATTCCTCCATATCCATGTGGCTATCCATTTCCCACCTGTGATATTATCAACGGGACATAGATTCTGCAAATATTCATACATGCATGTTGGATATTCAAGTATCCATGGATATACACATTGAGCAATAAAAGAAACATCCATAATAACGTGTACACAATATGTACAATGCAACAATAACAAACACAACGGTAAAAGTCATATGTGAAAATAAAATATTTAGCCTTGCACACAACATAAGCACAATACATATACTTAACTATCTGGCTTGCACGCACAAGTGTCACAAACACAAATATAGTCAATACTCATTTTCGATACTAAATTGCAGCAATGGGTCACCACCAAATAAATGGTCTCACATAGCCAATAGTTACACAACACGATCAAATCTTAGTATTGTTACAAGAAGTGGTGCATAAAAGTAAGACAACAACATGGCCGAAAAAGAGGCGTTTGGGGAGAACTATTGGGCTCGCTCATGGTACTCTGGTTGAGGCGAAACCAAAGTAGCATACTACCAACATGGGCATGTCTAGATGGGGATGGTCGGGGTTGCGCTTGTTGTTGTGTGCGTGCGTGGCTAGCTAATAGTTGTGTGCGCAGTTGTGCACAAGGGAGGCCACGACATCCTGGATACATCCACATATGGCTGGGTCCGGAGAGGGTTAGCCACACATAAGCACATATTTAGGTTCACCTTCGGGCCTTTGAGGCCGTTGGGCTTTGGACTGGGTACCCACCTGCCAGATAGGTATTTAACGGGTGTTCCGATGGCAGGGTCATGGGGCATATTCGAATCTAAGCCCAACTGGTGACTTCGCGCATGTCAACCGACAGAAACCCATGGGTGAAAATGTCCCTAAAACTCATGCCCAAAAGGTTGAATATCATGAATAATATTGGCATTCCCATTAAGATCAATGTTTTAAACCAGACCTGGTCACATTTATTATGATTAAATTCAAACAACAACATAGTCTTTATATATTGGAACGATTATATCATCTTAGAGACATGTAAATATGTTGGGGAATGTTGCATGGGAAACAAAAAAATTCTACGCTTACCAAGATCAATCTAGGAGATGCCATCTACGAGAGGAGAGATTGCATCTGCATACCCTTGTAGATCGCTAAGCGGAAGCGTTAAGAAACGCGGTTGATGTAGTCGAACGTCTTAGCGATCCAATCACGATCCATCCCGCGAACGTCTTCGCGATCCAATCACGATCCGTCCCGCGAACTCCCGATCCAAGTGCCGAACGGATGGCACCTCCACGTTCAACACACGTACGGCTTGATGACGCCTTCACCTCCTCGATCCAGCGAGCAATGGTGAAGTAGTAGCTCGAGTCCTCCGGCAGCACAACGACGTGGTGGTGATGGTGGTGGCGGAATCTCAGCAGAGCTTCAATAAGCGCTATAGCGAGGAAGAAGGCTAAGAGGAGGGGCAGCGCCGTGGCGTATGAGGGTGTGGCTGCCCTCTCTCTACCTCTCTATATATAGGGGGAAGGGGAAGAGAGGGAGCCCCTAGGGGATCCCATCTAGGGCCGGCGGCCACAAGAGGGAAACCCTAGATGGGTTTTCCCCCTTAGGAGACTTGGCCCCCAAGCCAAAGGGGTGGGGACCCTAGGGGCGCCCCCACCTCCTCTAGCAACGTGGGATGGGGTGAGGGGGCGCACAACCCCTTAGTGGGTTGGTTTGCCCCCTCCCTTGGCTCATGAGGCCCCCTGAAACCCCTTTCGGTCATGCTGGTCATCACCCGGTACCCCCGAAACACTTCCGGACTGCAATACCCTTCGTCCAATATATCAATCTTCACCTATGGACCATTCCGAAGTTCCTCGTTGATACGCCCATTTTGCATCATGTTTTCTTACTGTTATTTATAATGTTTTTATCCATAATAATGCTTTTTGGAGTAATTCTAATGCCTTTTCTCTCATAATATGCAAGGTTTACACAAAGAGGAAGAATTTCGGCAGCTGGAAATATGGACCTGGAAAAGCTACGTCAGGCCACCTATTCTGCACAACTCCAAATGAGCTGAAACTTCATGGAGAATTTTTATGGAATATATGAGGAATATTGGAGCCAATAAGTACCAGAGGGGGCCCACCAGGTGGGCACAACCCACCTGGGCGCGCCAGGGAGCCCAGGGGCGCCCTGGTGGGTCGTGCTCACCCAGGCCCACCTCTGGTGCCCATCTTCTGGTATGTAGGTCATTTTGACCTAGAAAAAATAGGGAGAGGACTTTCGGGACGGAGCGCCGCCGCCTCGAGGCGGAACTTGGGCAGGAGCACTTTTGCCCTCCGGCGGAGCGATTCCGCCGGGGGAAATTCCCTCCCGGAGGGGGAAATCATCGTCATCATCATCACCAACAACTCTCCCATCTTGGGGAGGGCAATCTCCATCAACATCTTCAACAACACCATCTCCTCTCAAACCCTAGTTCATCTCTTGTGTTCAATCTTGTTACCGGAACTATAGATTGGTGCTTGTGGGTGACTAGTAGTGTTGATTACATCTTGTAGTTGATTACTATATGGTTTATTTGGTGGAAGATTATATGTTCAGACCCAATATGCTATTTAAAAGCCCTCTGATCTTGAGCATGATTATCGTTTCTGAGTAGTTACTTTTGTTCTTGAGGTCACGGGAGAAATCATGTTGCAAGTAATCATGTGAACTTGATATGTGTTCAATATTTTGATAGTATGTATGTTGTGATTCCCTTAGTGGTGTCATGTGAACGTCGACTACATGACACTTCACCATATTTGGTCCTAAGGGAATGCATTGTGGAGTAGCAATTAGATGATGGGTTGCGAGAGTGACAGAAGCTTAAACCCCAGTTTATGCGCTATTCCGTAAGGGACTGATTGGATCCAAAAGTTTAATGCTATGGTTAGAATTTATTCTTAATAATTTTCTCGTAGTTGCGGATGCTTGCGGGAGAGTTAATCATAAGCAGGAGGTTTGTTCAAGTAAGAACAACACCTAAGCACCGGTCCACCCACATATTAAATTATCAAAGTACCGAACACGAATTAAGCCAACATGATGAAAGTGACTAGATGAAATTCCCGTGTACCCTTAAGAACGCTTTGCTTATCATAAGAGACCATTTTGGACTGTCCTTTGCCTCAAAAGGATTGGGCTACCTTGCTGCACTTTTGTTACTACAATCGTTACTTGCTCGTTACAAATTATCTTGCTATCAAACTACTCTGCTATTTACAATTTTAGCACTTGCAGACATCACCTTGTTGAAAATCACTTGCCATTTCCTTCTGCTCCTCGTTGGATTCGACACTCTTACTTATCAGAAATAGCTACAATTGATCCCCTATACTTGTGGGTCATCACTCGTCACGTCTGGGACTCCGGACAACCTTCGGTAACCACCATAATGACTCAACTATACTTATATCGTCACCAAACGTTAAGTGGGTAGACCCTGTGGGTTTGAGAACTATGCAGACATGACCGAGACACCTCCACGGTCAATAACCAATATCGGGACCTGGATGCCCATATTGGTTCCCATATATTCTATGAAGATCTTATCGGTCGAACCTCGATGTCAAGGATTCAGCTAATCCCGTATGTAGTTCCCTTTGTCTATCGGTATGTTACTTGCTCGAGATTCAATCGTCGGTATCTCCATACCTAGTTCAATCTCGTTACCGGCAAGTCTCTTTACTCGTTCCGTAATACAAGATCCCATGACTAACTCCTTAGTCACATTTTCTTGCAAGCTTCTTGTGATGTTGTATTACAGAGAGGGCCCAGAGATACCTCTCTGTCATACGGGGTGACAAATTGTTGGGGAACGTAGCATGCAATTTCAAAATTTCCTACGCTCATGCAAGATCTATCTAGGAGATGCATAACAACAAGAGGGGGAGAGTGTGTCCACGTACCCTCGTAAACCGAAAGCGAAAGCATTTGACAACATGGTTGATGTAGTCGAACTTGTTCTCATTCCGACCGATCAAGCAACGAACGTACGACACCTCCGAGTTCTGCACATGTTCAACTTGATGACGTCCCTCGAACTCTTGATCCAGCAAAGTGTCGAGGGAGAGTTCCATCAGCACAACTGCGTGGTGATGGTGATGGTGAAGTGATCCGTGCAGGACTTCGCCTAAGCACTATGTGAATATGTCCGGAGGCGTAAACTGTGGAGGGGGCGCCGCACAATGCTAACAATGTTTGTTGTGTGTTCTAGGCGCCCCCTCCCCACATATATATAGGTGGGAGGGGGAGGGGGCGGCCATGGGGCGCCCCAAGTAGGAGGAATCCTACTTGGGGCCTCCTCCAATTCTGCCTCCCCCTTCCTTTTCTGTGGAGGAGGAAAGGAAAGAGGGGAGATGGGAAAGGAAGGGGAAATCCTATTCCCTCTATTTCCTTTCTGAAGGAAATATTCCCTAGAGGCAATAATAAAGTTATTATTTATTTCCTTATATCATGATAAATGTTTATTATTCATGCTAGAATTGTATTAACCGGAAACATAATACATGTGTGAATACATAGACAAACAAAGTGTCACTAGTATGCCTCTACTTGACTAGCTTGTTGATTAAAGATGGTTATGTTTCCTAGCCATAGACATGAGTTGTCATTTGATTAACGAGATCACATCATTAGGAGAATGATGTGATTGACATGAGCCATTCCGTTAGCTTAGCACACGATCGTTTAGTATGTTGCTATTGCTTTCTTCATGACTTATACATGTTCCTATGACTATGAGATTATGCAACTCCTGTTTACCGGAGGAACACTTTGTGTGCTACCAAGCGTCACAACGTAACTGGGTGATTATAAAGGTGCTCTACAGGTCTCTCCAAAGGTACTTGTTGGGTTGGCGTATTTCGAGATTAGAATTTGTCACTCCGATTGTCGGAGAGGTATCTCTGGGCCCTCTCGGTAATGCACATCACTTAATCCTTGCAAGCATTGCAACTAATGAGCTAGTCGTGGAATGATGTATTACAGAACGAGTAAAGAGACTTGCCGGTTACGAGATTGAACTAGGTATTGAGATACCGACGATCGAATCTCGGGCAAGTAACATACCGATGACAAAGGGAACAACCTATGTTGTTATGCGGTTTGACCGATAAAGATCTTCGTAGAATATGTAGGAGCCAATATGAGCATCCAGATTCCGCTATTGGTTATTGACCGGAGACGTGTCTCGGTCATGTCTACATAGTTCTCGAACCTGTAGGGTCCGCACGCTTAACGTTACGATGACAGTTATATTATGAGTTTATATGTTTTGATGTACCGAAGGTTGTTCGGAGTCCCGGATGTGATCACAAACATGACGAGGAGTCTCGAAATGGTCGAGACATGAAGATTGATATATTTGAAGCCTATGTTTGGATATCGGAAGTGTTCCGGGTGAAATCGGGATTTTACCGGAGTACCGGGAGGTTACCGGAACCCCCCGGGAGGTAAATGGGCCTTAGTGGGCCTTTACGGAGAAGAGGAGAGGCGGCCAGGGCTGGGCTGCGCGCCCCTCCCCCTAGTCCGAATAGGACAAGGAGAGGGGGGCGGCGCCCCCCCCTTCCTTCTCTCCCTCCTCTTTCCCCCTCCTGAATCCTATTCCAACTAGGAAAGGGGGGAGTCCTACTCCCGGTGGGAGTAGGACTCCTCCTGGCGCGCCCTCTCCCTGGCCGGCCGCACCCCCTTGCTCCTTTATATACGGGGCAGGGGCACCCCATAGACGCAACAATTGATCAAGTTGATCTTTTAGCCGTGTGCGGTGCCCCCCTCCACCATAGTCCACCTCAATAATACTGTAGCGGTGCTTAGGCGAAGCTCTGCGTCGGTAGAACATCAACATCGTCACCACGCCATCATGCTGACGAAACTCTCCCTCAACACTCGGCTGGATCGGAGTTCGAGGGACGTCATCAGGCTGAACGTGTGCTGAACTCAGAGGTGCCGTGCGTTCGGTACTTGATCGGTCGGATCGTGAAGACGTACGACTACATCAACCGTGTTGTGCTAATGCTTCCGCTTTCGGTCTACGAGGGTACGTGGACAACACTCTCCCCTCTCGTTGCTATGCACCACCATGATCTTGCGTGTGCGTAGGAATTTTTTTGAAATTACTACGTTCCCCAACAGTGGCATCCGAGCCTGGTTTTATGCGTAGATGTCATATGCTTGAGTAGAACACAAGTGAGTTGTGGGCGATATAAGTCATACTGCTTACCAGCATGTCATACTTTGGTTCGGCGATATTGTTGGATGAAGCGGCCCGGACCGACATTACGCGTACGCTTACGCGAGACTGGTTCTACCGACGTGCTTTGCACATAGGTGGCTGGCGGGTGTCTGTTTCTCCAACTTTAGTTGAACCGAGTGTGGCTACGCCCTGTCCTTGCGAAGGTTAAAACAGCACCAACTTGACAAACTATCGTTGTGGTTTTGATGCGTAGGTAAGAACGGTTCTTGCTAAGCCCATAGCAGCCACGTAAAACTTGCAACAACAAAGTAGAGGATGTCTAACTTGTTTTTGCAGGGCATGTTGTGATGTGATATGGTCAAGACATGATGCTAAATTTTATTGTATGAGATGATCATGTTTTTGTAACTGAGTTATCGGCAACTGGCAGGAGCCATATGGTTGTCGCTTTATTGTATGCAATGCAATTGCCCTATAATGCTTTACTTTATCACTAAGCAGTAGAGATAGTCGTAGAAGCATAAGATTGGCGAGAGGACAACGATGCTACGATGGAGATCAATGTGTCGCGCCAGTGACGATGGTGATCATGACGGTGCTTCGGAGATGGAGATCACAAGCACAAGATGATGATGGCCATATCATATCACTTTTAATGATTGCATGTGATGTTTATCTTTTATGCATCTTATCTTGCTTTGATTGACGGTAGCATTATAAGATGACCCCTCACTAAATTATCAAAGTATAAGTGTTCTCCCTGAGGATGCACCATTGCGAAAGTTCTTCGTGCTGAGACACCACGTGATGATCGGGTGTGATAGGCTCTACGTTCAAATACAACGGGTGCAAAACAGTTGCACACGCGGAATACTCAGGTTAAACTTGACGAGCCTAGCATATAACAGATATGGCCTCGGAACACGGAGACCGAAAGGTCGAGCGTGAACCATATAGTAGATATGATCAACATAGTGATGTTCACCATTGAAACTACTCCATCTCACGTGATGATCGGACATGGTTTAGTTGATTTGGATCACATGACCACTTAGAGGATTAGAGGGATGTCTATCTAAGTGGGAGTTCTTAAGTAATATGATTAATTGAACTTAAATTTATCATGAACTTAGTACCTGATAGTATCTTGCTTGTCTATGTTGGTTGTAGATAGATGGCCCGTGCTGTTGTTCCGTTGAATTTTAATGCGTTCCTTGAGAAAGCAAAGTTGAAAAATGATGGTAGCAATTACACGGACTGGGTCCGTAACTTGAGGATTATTCTCATTGCTGCATAGAAGAATTACGTCCTGGAAGCACCGCTGGGTGCCAAGCCTGCTGCTGATGCAACTGACGACGTTAAGAACGTCTGGCAGAGCAAAGCTGATGACTACTCGATAGTTCAATGTGCCATGCTTTACGACTTAAAACCGGGACTTCAACGACGTTTTGAACGTCATGGAGCATATGAGATGTTCCAGGAGTTGAAGTTAATATTTCAAGCAAATGCCCGGATTGAGAGATATGAAGTCTCCAATAAGTTCTACAGCTGCAAGATGGAGGAGAATAGTTCTGTCAGTGAGCATATACTCAAGATGTCTGGGTATTGCAATCACTTGATTCAACTGGGAATTAATCTTCCGGATGATAGTGTCATTGACAGAATTCTCCAATCACTGCCACCAAGCTACAAGAGCTTCGTGATGAACTATAATATGCAAGGGATGTATAAGACGATTCCCGAGCTCTTCACAATGCTAAAGGTTGCGGAGGTAGAAATCAAGAAGGAGCATCAAGTGTTGATGGTCAATAAGACCACTAGTTTCAAGAAAAAGGGCAATGGGAAGAAGAAGGGGAACTTCAAGAAGAACGGCAAGCAAGTTGCTGCTCAAGAGAAGAAACACAAGTCTGGACCTAAGCCTGAGACTGAGTGCTTCTTCTGCAAGCAGACTGGTCACTGGAAGTGAAACTGCCCCAAGTATTTGGTGGATAAGAAGGATGGCAAGGTGAACAAAGGTATATGTGATATACATGTTATTGATGTGTACCTTACTAATGCTCGCAGTAGCACCTGGGTATTTGATACTGGTTCTGTTGCTAATATTTGCAACTCGAAACAGGGGCTACGGATTAAGCGAAGATTGGCTAAGGACGAGGTGACGATGCGCGTGGGAAATGGTTCCAAAGTCGATGTGATCGCGGTCGGCATGCTACCTCTACATCTACCTTCAGGATTAGTATTAGACCTAAATAATTGTTATTTGGTGCCAGCGTTGAGCATGAACATTATATCTGGATCTTGTTTAATGCGAGACGGTTATTCATTTAAATCAGAGAATAATGGTTGTTCTATCTATATGAGTAATATCTTTTATGGTCATGCACCCTTGAAGAATGGTCTATTTTTGTTGAATCTCGATAGTAGTGATACACGTATTCATAATATTGAAGCCAAAAGATCCAGAGTTGATAATGATAGTGCAACTTATTTGTGGCACTGTCGTTTAGGTAATATCGGTGTAAAGCGCATGAAGAAACTCCATACTGATGGACTTTTGGAACCACTTGATTATGAATCACTTGATACTTGTGAATTGTGCCTCATGGGCAAGATGACTAAAACGCCGTTCTCTGGTACTATGGAGAGAGCAACAGATTTGTTGGAAATCATACATACAGATGTATGTGGTTCGATGAATATTGAGGCTCATGGCGGATAACGTTATTTTCTCACCTTCACAGATGATTTAAGCAGATATGGGTATATCTACTTAATGAAGCATAAGGCTGAAACATTTGAAAAGTTCAAAGAATTTCAGAGTGAAGTTGAAAATCATCGTAACAAGAAAATAAAGTTTCTACAATCTTATCGTGGAGGAGAATATTTGAGTTACGAGTTTGGTCTACATTTGAAACAATGCGGAATAGTTTCACAACTCACGCCACCCGGAACACCACAGCGTAATGGTGTGTCCGAACGTCGTAATCGTACTTTACTGGATATGGTGCGATCTATGATGTCTCTTACTGATTTACCGCTATCGTTTTGGGGTTATGCTTTAGAGACGACCGCATTCACGTTAAATAGGGCACCATCGAAATCCGTTGAGACGACGCCTTATGAACTATGGTTTGGCAAGAAACCAAAGTTGACATTTCTAAAACTTTGGGGCTGCGATGCTTATATGAAAATGTTGGAAATATGCCCTAGAGGCAATAATAAAATGGTTATTGTTATATTTCCTTGTTCATGATAATTGTCTATTGTTCATGCTATAATTGTGTTATCCGGAAATCGTAATACATGTGTGAATACATAGACCACAACACGTCCCTAGTGAGCCTCTAGTTGACTAGCTCGTTGATCAAAATATAGTCATGGTTTCCTGACTATGGACATTAGATGTCATTGATAACGGGATCACATCATTAGGAGAATGATGTGATGGACAAGACCCAATCCTAAGCATAGCACAAGATCGTGTAGTTCGTTTGCTAGAGCTTTTCCGAATGTCAAGTATCATTTCCTTAGACCATGAGATTGTGCAACTCCCGGATACCGTAGGAGTGCTTTGGGTGTGCCAAACATCACAATGTAACTGGGTGACTATAAAGGTGCACTACGGGTATCTCCGAAAGTGTCTGTTGGGTTGGCACGAATCGAGACTGGGATTTGTCACTCCGTATGACGGAGAGGTATCTCTGGGCCCACTCGGTAATGCATCATCATAATGAGCTCAATGTGACCAAGTGGTTGATCACGGGATCATGCATTACGGTATGAGTAAAGTGACTTGCCGGTGACGAGATTGAACGAGGTATTGGGATACCGACGATCGAGTCTCGGGCGAGTAACATACCGATTGACAAAGGGAATTGTATACGGGATTGATTGAATCCTCAACATCGTGGTTCATCCGATGAGATCATCGAGGAGCATGTGGGAGCCAACATGGGTATCCAGATCCCGCTATTGGTTATTGACCGGAGAGTCATCTCGATCATGTCTGCGTGTCTCCCGAACCCGTAGGGTCTACACACTTAAGGTTCAGTGACGCTAGGGTTGTTGAGATATTAGTATGCAGTAAGCCGAAAGTTGTTCGGAGTCCCGGATGAGATCCCGGACGTCACGAGGAGTTCCAGAATGGTCCGGAGGTGAAGAATTGTATATAGGAAGTCCAGTTTCGGCCACCGAGAAAGTTTCGGGGGTCACCGGTATTGTACCGGGACCACCGGAAGGGTCCCGGGGGTCCACCGGGTGGGACCACCTATCCCGGAGGGCCCCAAGGGCTGAAGTGGGAGGGGAACCAGCCCCTGGTGGGCTGGTGCGCCCCCCTTGGGCCTCCCCCCGCGCCTAGGGTTGGAAACCCTAGGGGTGGGGGGCGCCCCACTTGGCTTGGGGGGCAAGCCAACCCCCTTGGCCGCCGCCCCCCCCCTTGGAGATTGGATCTCCTAGGGTCGGCGCCCCCCTAGGGGTCCTATATATAGTGGGGGGGGGGAGGGAGGGCAGCCGCACCCAAGACCCTGGCGCCTCCCTCTTCCCCCCGTAACACCTCTCCCTCTCGTTAGAGCTTGGCGAAGCCCTGCCGAGATCCCGCTGCTTCCACCACCACGCCGTCGTGCTGCTGGATCTCCATCAACCTCTCCTTCCCCTTGCTGGATCAAGAAGGAGGAGATGTCTTCCCAACCGTACGTGTGTTGAACGCGGAGGTGCCGTCCTTCGACGCTCGGTCATCGGTGATTTGGATCACGACGAGTACGACTCCATCAACCGCGTTCTCTTGAACGCTTCCGCTCGCGATCTACAAGGGTATGTAGATGCACCCCCCTTTCTCTTGTTGCTAGATGACTCCATAGATTGATCTTGGTGATGCGTAGAAAATTTTAAAATTCTGCTATATTCCCCAACAGTGGCATCATGAGCTAGGTCTATGCGTAGTTTCTATGCACGAGTAGAACACAAAGCAGTTGTGGCCGTCGATATTGTCAATTTACTTGCCGTTACTAGTCTTATATTGATTCGGCGGCATCGTGGGATGAAGCGGCCTGGACCAACCTTACACGTACGCTTATGTGAGACATGTTCCACCGACTGACATGCACTAGTTGCATAAGGTGGCTAGCGGGTGTCTGTCTCTCCCACTTTAGTCGGATCGGATTCGATGAAAAGGGTCCTTATGAAGGGTAAATAGAAATTGGCATATCATGTTGTGGTTTTGGCGTAGGTAAGAAACGTTCTTGCTAAGAAACCTATAGCAGCCACGTAAAAAATTTGCAACAACAATTAGAGGACGTCTAACTTGTTTTTGCAGCATGTGCCGTGTGATGTGATATGGCCAAAAGGATGTGATGAATGATATATGTGATGTATGAGATTGATCATGTTCTTGTAATAGGAATCACGACTTGCATGTCGATGAGTATGACAACCGGCAGGAGCCATAGGAGTTGTCTTAATTTATTTATGACCTGCGTGTCAACATATAACGTCATGTAATTACTTTACTTTATTGCTAAACCGTTAGCCATAGTAGTAGAAGTAATAGATGACGAGACAAATTCATGAAGACACGATGATGGAGATCATGGTGTCATGCACTGACGACGATGATCATGGCGCCCCGAAGATGGAGATCATAAGGAGCAAAATGATATTGGCCATATCATGTCACTATTTGATTGCATGTGATGTTTATCATGTTTTACATCTTATTTGCTTAGAACGACGGTAGCTTAAATAAGATGATCCCTCGCAATAATTTCAAGAAAGTGTTCCCCCTAACCGTGCACCGCTGCGAAGGTTCGTTGTTTCGAAGCACCACGTGATGATCGGGTGTGATAGATTCTAACGTTCGAATACAACAGGTGTAAGCCAGATTTACACACGCAATACACTTAGGTTGACTTGACGAGCCTAGCATGTACAGACATGGCCTCGGAACACGGAAGACCGAAAGGTCGAGCATGAGTCGTATAGAAGATACGATCAACATGAAGATGTTCACCGATGTTGACTAGTCCGTCTCACGTGATGATCGGACACGGCCTAGTTGACTCGGATCATGTTTCACTTAGATGACTAGAGGGATATCTATTTGAGTGGGAGTTCATTGAATAATTTGATTAGATGAACTTAGTCTAAAATATTTACAATATGCCTTGTAGATCAAATGGCCCATGCTAATGTTGCCCTCAACTTCAACGCGTACCTAGAGAAAACCAAGCTGAAAGATGATGGCAGCAACTATACGGACTGGGTCCGGAACCTGAGGATCATCCTCATAGCTGCCAAGAAAGATTATGTCCTAGAAGCACTGCTAGGTGACGCGCCCATCCCAGAGAACCAAGACGTTATGAACGCTTGGCAGCAGCGTGCTGATGATTACTCCCTCATTCAGTGCGGCATGCTTTACAGCTTAGAGCCGGGGCTCCAAAAGCGTTTTGAGCAACACGGAGCATATGAGATGTTCGAAGAGGTGAAAATGGTTTTCCAAGCTCATGCTCGGGTCGAGAGATATGAAGTATCCGACAAGTTCTTCAGTTGTAAGATGGAGGAAAATAGTTCTGTCAGTGAGCACATACTCAAAATGTCTGGGTTGCACAACCGCTTGACTCAGCTGGGAGTTAATCTCCCGGATGACGCGGTCATTGACAGAATCCTTCAGTCGCTTCCACCGAGCTACAAGAGCTTTGGGATGAACTTCAATATGCAGGGGATGGAAAAGACCATTCCTGAGGTATATTCAATGCTGAAATCAGCGGAGGTGGAGATCAAAAAGGAACATCAAGTGTTGATGGTGAATAAAACCACTAAGTTTAAGAAAGGCAAGGGTAAGAAGAACTTCAAGAAGGATGACAAGGGGGTTGCCACGCCCGGTAAGCAAGCTGCCGGGAAGAAGCCAAAGAATGGACCCAAGCCCGAGACTGAGTGTTTTTATTGCAAGGGAAGTGGTCACTGGAAGCGGAACTGCCCCAAATACTTAGTGGACAAGAAGGCCAGCAACACTAAAGGTATATGTGATATACATGTAATTGATGTGTACCTTACCAGTACTCGTAGTAGCTCCTGGGTATTTGATACCGGTGCGGTTGCTCACATTTGTAACTCAAAGCAGGAGCTGCGAAAGAAGCGGAGACTGGCGAAGGACGAGGTGACGATGCGCGTCGGGAATGGTTCCAAGGTCGATGTGATCGCCGTCGGCACGCTACCTCTACATTTACCTACGGGATTAGTTTTAAACCTCAATAATTGTTATTTAGTGCCAGCTTTGAGCATGAACATTGTATCAGGATCTCGTTTAATTCGAGATGGCTACTCATTTAAATCCGAGAATAATGGTTGTTCTATTTATATGAGAGATATGTTTTATGGTCATGCCCCGCTGGTGAATGGTTTATTCTTAATGAATCTCGAGCGTAATGTTACACATATTCATAGTGTGAATACCAAAAGACGTAAGGTTGATAATGATAGTCCCACATACTTGTGGCACTGCCGCCTTGGTCACATAGGTGTCAAACGCATGAAGAAGCTCCATGCAGATGGACTTTTGGAGTCTCTTGATTACGAATCACTTGACACGTGCGAACCATGCCTCATGGGTAAAATGATCAAGACTCCGTTCTCAAGAACAATGGAGCGAGCAACCAACTTATTGGAAATCATACATACTGATGTGTGCGGTCCAATGAGTGTTGAGGCTCGCGGTGGCTATAGTTATGTTCTCACCCTCACTGATGACTTGAGTAGATATGGGTATGTCTACTTAATGAAACACAAGTCTGAAACCTTTGAAAAGTTCAAGGAATTTCAGAGTGAGGTTGAGAATCAACGTGACAGGAAAATCAAGTTCTTGCGATCAGATCGTGGGGGAGAATACTTGAGTCACGAATTTGGCACGCACTTAAGGAAATGTGGAATAGTTTCACAACTCACGCCGCCTGGAACACCTCAGCGTAATTGTAACACCCTCGATGCGTCTATAGTTCCCACGTGTCAAGGCACGACTTAGAGACATAACCGCATTGAAAGCAATGTCGCAAGTTAGGCAATCATCACAACATCCCATGTAATATAGATAATAAAAGGGGAGATACATAGTTGGCTTACACTCGCCACGTCAATCAAGAACATAAATAGCATTACAACATTCAAACACTCATGGCCCGACTACGGTGCCAAAATAAAAGATAATTCAACATGTGACACGGTCCCGATCACCCCCAACTGGGCACCACTACTGATCATCAGGGAAAGACACGTAGTATCGTTGAGAGTCCTCGTCGAACTCCCACTTGAGCTCAAGCGCGCCATCTGGAGCAGAATCATCAGGCCCTGCATCTGGTTTGGAAGTAATCTGTGAGCCACAGGGACTCAGCAATCTTGCACCCTCGCGATCAAGACTATTTAAGCTTAATAGGTAAGGCAAGGTAATATGTGGAGCTGCAGCAAGCGACTAGCATATATGGTGGCTATCCTGTTCGCAAAAGAGAGCGAGAAGAGGAGGCAAAGCGCGAGCGAGAAACTAGAGAACAACCTGCGCAAGCATTACTCCAACACCGTGTTCACTTCCCGGACTCCGCCGAGAAGAGACCATCACGGTAACTCACACTGTTGATACATTTTAATTAAGTTAAGGTTCAAGTTATCTACAACCGGACATTAACAAATTCCCATCTGCCCATAACCGCGGGCACGGCTTTCGAAAGTTCAAATCCTTGCAGGGGAGTCCCAACTTAGCCCATGACAAGCTCTCACGGTCAACGAAGGAATAGACCTCCTCCCGAGACGTTCTGATCAGACTCGGTATCTCGGTTCTTCAAGACACTTCGACAGGTTAAAATAAGACCAGCAACACCGCCCGAATGTGCCGACAAATCCCGATAGGAGCTGCACATATCTCGTTCTTAGGGCACACTCAGATGAGCTCTCCATACAACTAAAACCAAACCTCGAGTTTCCCCAAGGGGGCGCTGCACAGGACTCTAGTTCGGACCAACACTCAGAGGAGCACTGGCCCGGGGAGGGGTTTAAATAAGATGACCCTCGAGCTCCGAAAACCCAAGGGAAAAAGAGGCTAGGTGGCAAATGGTAAAACCAAGGTTGGGCAGTGCTGGAAAAGCTTTAATCAAGGAAAACTATCAAGGGGTTCCCATTATCACCCAACCGCGTAAGGAACGCAAAATCCGGGAACATAACACCGATATGACGTAAACTAGGGCGGCAAGAATGGAACAAAACACTAGGCGAGAGGCCGAGCCTTCCACCCTTTACCAAGTATATAGATGCATTAAGATAACAAGGCAATATAATGATATCCCAACAAGTAAAAAAATGTTCCAACAAGGAACGGTCTCCAATCTTCACCTGCAACTAGCAACGCTATAAGAGGGGCTGAGCAAAGCGGTAACATAGACAATCAACGGTTTTCTAGGACATGGTGGGTTAGAGGTTTGACATGGCAATTTGGGAGGCATGATAAGCAAGTGGTAGGCATCGTAGCATAGGCATAGCAAAAGAGCGAGCATCTAGCATAGCAAAGATAGTAGTGATTTCGAGGGTATGACCATCTTGCCTGCAAAGTTGTCAGAGTTGACTGGATCCTTGAAAGCAAACTCAATGGGCTCCTCGTTAGCGAACTCATCTCCCGGCTCTACCCAAACAAGACAAACAAGCAACAAGGGCACAATCAACCACGTGCAAAGCTCAAAAAAATATGATGCAAAGATGATATGCTATGCGGGATGCAATATGGGATGCATATGAAAGATTTGACAAGGAATGCATGAACCTGGCCTCAACTTGGAAATCCAAGTGTGCCACTGGAAAGATGAGATGAAATCGCTTGAAAACGATATAAAGAACGCCGGAATCGGAGTTACGGTTTGGAAATGGCAAGCAATTCAAATATGACCACGTTTTGCAATTTACAACAAGTAGCCATCTAAATGCAACAAGATGAACATGCTACAGCATCCAAACATGGCATCAAAATACATTGCGGGAATCCATTCATGATGCTTAACAAAAGTCTAGCACTGAGCTACGGCCAATTCATCCATTAACAGGTTCAAACAAGTATGGCAAAAATGCATTTGACAAACAGATCTCAGACTTAGTGAAATTAACACTTGTCTGGAATTTCAGATCAGATAGCACTCTTTGGAGCATGAAAACAATGTGCTACAGGACCTGAACATGGCAAAGTAAAGCATGGCATGGAGCTACTCAAAGAGCTTAACAAAAGTCCCTTAGTGACCTTGAGCCAAAAGGGATCAGAAAATATAATTGCAAGCATGTGAACATGGCAAAAACATAATCAGTTCTCAGACTTAGTGAAAACTGGAGCATGCTGAAACAGATATCAAGTAGGCATGTTTACGAGCTCGATGCACTCACTACAGTGCAAGTCATGACAAGCTAAGCATGCACCCATCAAGAATACACAAAATACAAGCTAGACATGGCAAGAACAATAACATAGCATGCACGGATCAACTACAACATCCTCGGCAAAAATTGCTAACAATTAGACAATCTACCCAGATTCACAAAATGACGAAAGTAGAGCTCGATTGACTCGAGCTAGGGTGCTCCATAATTGCAAACAAAGACATGGATGGATAGAGCACTACAAGATTAACAAATCATCCTCACTGATCATCCTCAAAAGAGGCACGGATCACTAGGAAACATGAACATATGGCAATAAGAGATAAACAGATCAAGGACTTAGTGGAAATGCTAAGTCCCTGAAATCAGCATTAACGAATGCCTCACTTTGCAGGCTTGTGCTAGTCACCACACACATCACAAAAATACATGGGTTGCACCTTTGGATAGATGACAAAACATGTAACAAAACTCGTGAAGAACTCCTGGGCATACCATGCACAGAGTAATCATGGCAAAAATGACAAATATCTAAATGGAGCAGAAGATATCACAATTAACTCAAATAGCACTCTTCCAACAGCATTTCGGGCATCAAGATGAACTCAAATGAAAATGATGCAATGAGATGAAATGATGTACTCTCTGAGATGAACATTTTGACATGCTATATGCCCAAAACGGAGCTACGGATGAGGAGTTATAGCACGATGAACAGGACCAAATAAATTAGGGTTAGGGCAAAAGAGGTCAACCGGATCCGATCCAGATCTGGATCCGGCGCGGGTGGCACTGTAGTAGGGGCACGCTTCCCGAGGATGACCAGCCGGAGCTCACCGGAGTTCGCCGGGGACTTGCCAGAGTCAAGGGAGAGGAGGAGGCCGGAGTGGGCGAGCTCGCCGGGGCGGCGACTTGGCGGCGGCGGCGCGGGCTTGGACGACGGTGAGGCGGCGCGTCGGGCGGGCTCGTGGCGGCCGGCATCGATGGCGCGGCGGCGGCGGAGGTGCCCGGCGACGGGGCGGCGAGGGGCTCCGGCCACCGGGCGGCGGGGTAATCGGGCGCGGGGCGGCGGCTGGCGGCTGGGCCGCGGGGGCCTGCCCCGGGCCGCGCGGGCTTCGGCGGGAGGAGGTAGCGGCGCGCCATGTGGCAGGCGCTGGTTGGCGCGGGCGGCGGCGGCGGCTCCGTCCGGCGCGGACGAACAATGTCCGGCGCGGCGGAGACGAATTTTAGGGTTTCGGGGGAGAAGGAGATCCGGATTTCGGAGGGGTTCTATTTATAGGCATAGAGGGAGCTAGGAGAGTCCAACTGAGGTTTGGTTTTCGGCCACGCGATCGTGATCGAACGCTCTAGATGATGGAGAGGGTTTTGGTGGGTTTTGGACCAAATTGGAGGGGTGTTGGGCTGCAACACACACGAGGCCTTTTCGGCCCCTCGGTTAACCGTTGGAGTATCAAACGAAGTCCAAATGATACGAAACTTGACAGGCGGTCTACCGGTAGTAAACCAAGGCCTCTTGGAAAGTCTCGGCCCAATCCGGAAATGTTCAATCCCCACACACGAAAGAAAGGTAGAAATGACCACCGGAGGAGAACGAAGCGCCGGAATGCAAAACGAACAACGGGGAAAATGCTCGAATGCATGAGATGAACACGTATGCAAATGCAATGCACATGATGACATGATATGAGATGCATGACAACGATAACAACACATGGAGACAAAAACCCGAACCCGAGAAAATAAAATAACTTAAGGCCGAAAGCGGCAAGAGTTGGAGTACAAATTAGGAAAATCATATCCGGGGTGTTACAGTAATGGTGTGTCCGAACATCGTAATCGCACTCTATTGGATATGGTGCGATCTATGATGTCTCTTACCAATCTACCACTGTCATTTTGGGGCTATGCTTTAGAGACTGCCGCATTCACTTTAAATAGGGCTCCGTCGAAATCCGTTGAAACGACACCATATGAATTATGGTTTGGGAAGAAACCTAAGCTGCCATTTCTAAAAGTTTGGGGATGCGATGCTTATGTGAAGAAACTTCAACCTGAAAAGCTCGAACCCAAATCGGAAAAATGCGTCTTCATAGGATACCCTAAAGAAACTATTGGGTATACCTTCTACCTCAGATCCGAAGGCAAGATCTTTATTTCCAAGAATGGATCCTTTCTAGAGAAAGAGTTTCTCTCGAAAGAAGTAAGTGGGAGGAAAGTAGAACTTGATGAAGTATTACCTCTTGAACCGGAAAGTGGTGCAACTCGGGAAAATGTTCCTGAGGTGCCTGCACCGACTAGAGAGGAAGTTAATGATGATGATCATGAAACTTCAGATCAAGTTGCTACTGAACTTCGTAGGTCCACAAGGACACGTTCCGCGCCAGAGTGGTACGGCAACCCTGTCTTGGAAATCATGTTGTTAGACAACGGTGAACCTTCGAACTATGAGGAAGCGATGGCGGGCCCAGATTCCGACAAATGGCTAGAAGCCATGAAATCTAAGATAGGATCCATGTATGAAAACGAAGTATGGACTTTGACTGACTTGCCCAATGATCGACAAGCCATAGAAAATAAATGGATCTTTAAGAAGAAGACAAACACAGATGGTAATGTGACCATATACAAGGCTCGACTCGTCGCTAAGGGTTATCGACAAGTTCAAGGGGTTGACTACGATGAGACTTTCTCACCCATAGCAAAGATGAAGTCCGTCCGAATCATGTTAGCAATTGCCACATTCTATGATTATGAGATATGGCAAATGGACGTCAAAACGGCTTTCTTAAGGAAGAATTATATATGATGCAGCCGGAAGGTTTTGTCGATCCTAAGAATGCTAACAAGGTGTGCAAGCTCCAATGCTCAATCTATGGGTTGGTGCAAGCATCTCAGAGTTGGAACATTCGATTTGATGAGATGATCAAAGCGTTTGGGTTTACACAGACTTATGGAGAAGCCTGTGTTTACAAGAAAGTGAGTGGGAGCTCCGTAGCATTTCTCATATTATATGTGGATGACATACTGTTGATGGGAAATGATATAGAATTCTTGGAAAGCATAAAGGCCTACTTGAACAAGTGTTTTTCAATGAAGGACCTTGGAGAAGCTGCTTCTATATTAGGCATCAAAATCTATAGAGATAGATCAAGACGCCTCATTGGTCTTTCACAAAGTACGTACCTTGACAAGATATTGAAGAAGTTCAATATGGATCAGTCCAAGAAGGGGTTCTTGCCTGTATTGCAAGGTGTGCAATTGAGCACGGCTCAATGCCTGACCACGACAGAAGATAGAGAAAAGATGAGTGTCGTCCCCTATGCCTCGGCCATAGGGTCTATTACGTATGCCATGCTGTGTACCAGACCTGATGTAAACCTTGCCGTAAGTTTGGTAGGAAGGTACCAAAGTAATCCCGGCATGGAACACTGGACATCGGTCAAGAATATCCTGAAGTACCTGAAGAGGACTAAGGATATGTTTCTCGTTTATGGAGGTGACGAAGAGCTCGTCGTAAAGGGTTACATCGATGCTAGCTTCGACACAGATCTGGATGACTCTAAGTCACAAACCGGATACGTGTATATTTTGAATGGTGGGGCAGTAAGCTGGTGCAGTTGCAAGCAAAGCGTTGTGGCGGGATCTACATGTGAAGAGGAGTACATGGCAGCCTCGGAGGCAGCACAAGAAGCAATCTGGGTGAAGGAGTTCATTACCGACCTAGGAGTCATTCCCAATGCGTCGGGCCCGATGACTCTCTTCTGTGACAACACTGGAGCTATTGCCCTTGCCAAGGAGCCCAGGTTTCATAGGAAGACCAGGCATATCAAGCGTCGCTTCAACTCCATTCGTCAAAGTGTTCAAAATGGAGACATAGATATTTGTAAAATACATACGGACCTGAATGTAGCAGATCCGTTGACTAAACCTCTCCATAGAGCAAAACATGATCAACACCAGAAATCTATGGGTGTTCGATTCATCACAATGTAACTAGATTATTGACTCTAGTGCAAGTGGGAGACTGTTGGAAATATGCCCTAGAGGCAATAATAAAATGGTTATTGTTATATTTCCTTGTTCATGATAATTGTCTATTGTTCATGCTATAATTGTGTTATCCGGAAATCGTAATACATGTGTGAATACATTGACCACAACACGTCCCTAGTGAGCCTCTAGTTGACTAGCTCGTTGATCAAAAGATAGTCATGGTTTCCTGATTATGGACATTAGATGTCATTGATAACGGGATCACATCATTAGGAGAATGATGTGATGGACAGGACCCAATCCTAAGCATAGCACAAGATCGTGTAGTTCGTTTGCTAGAGCTTTTCTGAATGTCAAGTATCATTTCCTTAGACCATGAGATTGTGCAACTCCCGGATACCGTAGGAGTGCTTTGGGTGTGCCAAACATCACAACGTAACTGGGTGACTATAAAGGTGCACTACAGGTATCTCCGAAAGTGTCTGTTGGGTTGGCACGAATCGAGACTGGGATTTGTCACTCCGTATGACGGAGAGGTATCTCTGGGCCCACTCGGTAATGCATCATCATAATGAGCTCAATGTGACCAAGTGGTTGATCACGGGATCATGCATTACGGTACGAGTAAAGTGACTTGCCGGTAACGAGATTGAACGAGGTATTGGGATACCGACGATCGAGTCTCGGGCGAGTAACGTCCCATTGACAAAGGGAATTGTATACGGGATTGATTGAATCCTCGACATCGTGGTTCATCCGATGAGATCATCGAGGAGCATGTGGGAGCCAACATGGGTATCCAGATCCCGCTGTTGGTTATTGACCAGAGAGTCGTCTCGGTCATGTCTGCGTGTCTCCCGAACCCGTAGGATCTACACACTTAAGGTTCGGTGACGCTAGGGTTGTTGAGATATTAGTATGTGGTAACCCGAAAGTTGTTCCGAGTCCCAGATGAGATCCCGGACGTCACGAGGAGTTCCGGAATGGTCCGTAGGTGAAGAATTGTATATAGGAAGTCCAGTTTCGGCCACCGGGAAAGTTTCGGGGGTCACCGGTATTGTACCGGGACCACCGGAAGGGTCCCGGGGGTCCACCGGGTGGGGCCACCTATCCCGGAGGGCCCCATGGGCTGAAGTGGGAGGGGAACCAGCCCCTAGTGGGCTGGTGCGCCCCCCTTGGGCCTCCCCCTGTGCCTAGGGTTGGAAACCCTAGGGGTGGGGGCGCCCCACTTGGCTTGGGGGGCAAGCCAACCCCCTTTGCCGCCGCCCCCCTAGAGATTGGATCTCCTAGGGCCGGCGCCCCCCTAGGGGTCCTATATATAGTGGGGGGGGAGGGAGGGCAGCCGCACCCAAGCCCCTGGCGCCTCCCTCTTCCCCCCGTAACACCTTTCCCTCTCGTTAGAGCTTGGCGAAGCCCTGCCGAGATCCCGCTGCTTCCACCACCACGCTGTCTTGCTGCTGGATGTCCATCAACCTCTCCTTCCCCTTGCTGGATCAAGAAGGAGGAGACGTCTTCCCAACCGTACGTGTGTTGAACACGGAGGTGCCGTCCATTCCGCGCTCGGTCATCGGTGATTTGGATAACGACGAGTACGACTCCATCAACCCCGTTCTCTTGAACGCTTCCGCTCGCGATCTACAAGGGTCTGTAGATGCACCCCCTTTCCCTCGTTGCTAGATGACTCCATAGATTGATCTTGGTGATGCGTAGAAAATTGTAAAATTGTACTACATTCCCCAACAGAAAAAGCTTCAACCTGATAAGCTCGAACCCAAATCGGAGAAATGTGTCTTCATAGGATACCCAAAGGAGACTGTTGGGTACACCTTCTATCACAGATCCGAAGGCAAGACTTTTGTTTCTAAATTCGGAGTTTTTCTAGAGAAGGAGTTTCTCTCGAAAAAAGTGAGTGGTAGGAAAGTAGAACTTGATGAGGTAACTGTACCTTCTCCCTTATTGGAAAGTAGTTCATCATAGAAATCGGTTTCTGCAACACCTACACCAATTAGTGAGGAAGTTAATGATGATGATCATGAAACTTCAGATCAAGTTGTTACTGAACCGCGTAGGTCAACCAGAGTAAGATCCGCACTAGAGTGGTACGGTAATCCTGTTCTGGAAGTCATGCTACTAGATCATGATGAACCTACGAACTATGAGGAAGCGATGGTGAGCCCAGATTCCGCAAAATGGCTTGAAGCCATGAAATCTAAGATGGGATCCATGTATAAGAACAAAGTGTGGACTTTGGTTGACTTGCCCGATGATCGGCAAGCAATTGAGAATAAATGGATCTTCAAGAAGAAGACTGACGCTGATGGTAATGTTACTGTCTACAAAGCTCGACTTGTTGCGAAATGTTTTCGACAAGTTCAAGGGATTGACTACAATGAGACCTTCTCACCCGTAGCGATGCTTAAGTCTGTCTGAATCATGTTAGGAATTGCCGCATTTTATGATTATGAAATTTGGCAAATGGATGTCAAAACTGCATTCCTGAATGGATTTCTGGAAGAAGGGTTGTATATGATGCAACCAGAAGGTTTTGTCGATCCAAAGGGAGCTAACAAAGTGTGCAAGCTCCAGCGGTCCATTTATGGACTGGTGCAAGCCTCTCGAAGTTGGAATAAATGCTTTGATAGTGTGATCAAAGCATTTGGTTTTGTACAGACTTTTGGAGAAGCCTGTATCTACAAGAAAGTGAGTGGGAGCTCTGTAGCATTTCTGATATTATATGTGGATGACATATTACCGATTGCAAATGATATAGAATTTCTGGGTAGCATAAAGGGATACTTGAATAAGAGTTTTTCAATGAAAGACCTCGGTGAAGCTGCTTACATATTAGGCATTAAGATCTATAGAGATAGATCAAAACACTTAATTGGACTTTCACAAAGCACATACCTTGACAAAGTTTTGAAGAAAGTTCAAAATGGATCAAGCAAAGAAAGGGTTCTTGCCTGTATTACAAGGTGTGAAGTTGAGTAAGACACAATGCCCGACCACTGCAGAAGATAGAGAGAAAATGACAGATGTTCCCTATGCTTCAGCCATAGGCTCTATCATGTATGCAATGCTGTGTACCAGACCTGATGTGTGCCTTGCTATAAGTCTAGCAGGGAGGTACCAAAGTAATCTAGGAATGGATCATTGGATAGCGGTCAAGAACATCCTGAAGTACCTGAAAAGGACTAAGGATATGTTTCTCGTTTATGGAGGTGACAAAGAGCTCATCGTAAATGGTTACGCTGATGCAAGCTTTAGCACTGATTCGGACGATTCTAAATCGCAAAACGGATACATGTTTACATTGAACGGTGGAGCTGTCAGTTGGTGCAGTTCTAAACAAAGCATTGTGACATGATCTACATGTGAAGCAGAGTACATAGCTGCTTCAGAAGCAGCAAATGAAGGAGTCTGGATGAAAGAGTTCATATCCGATCTAGGTGTCATACCTAGGGCATCGGGTCCAATGAAAATCTTTTGTGACAATACTGGAGCAATAGCCTTGGTGAAGGAATCCAGATTTCACAAGAGAACCAAGCACATCAAGAGACGCTTCAATTCCATCCGGGATTTAGTCGAGGTGGGAGACATAGAAATTTGGAAGATACACACGGATCAGAATGTTGCAGATCCATTGACTAAACCTCTTCCACAAGTAAAACATGATCAGCACCAAGGCTCCATGGGTGTTAGAATCATTACGGTGTAATTTAGATTATTGACTCTAGTACAAGTGGGGGACTGAAGGAAATATGCCCTAGAGGCAATAATAAAGTTATTATTTATTTCCTTATATCATGATAAATGTTTATTATTCATGCTAGAATTGTATTAACCGGAAACATAATGCATGTGTGAATACATAGACAAACAAAGTGTCACTAGTATGCCTCTACTTGACTAGCTTGTTGATCAAAGATGGTTATGTTTCCTAGCCATAGACATGAGTTGTCATTTGATTAACGAGATCACATCATTAGGAGAATGATGTGATTTACATGACCCATTCCATTAGCTTAGCACACGATCGTTTAGTATGTTGCTATTGCTTTCTTCATGACTTATACATGTTCCTATGACTATGAGATTATGCAACTCCCGTTTACCAGAGGAACACTTTGTGTGCTAAAAAACGTCACAACATAACTGGGTGATTATAAAGGTGCTCTACAGGTGTCTCCAAAGGTACTTGTTGGGTTGGCGTATTTCGAGATTAGGATTTGTCACTCCGATTGTCAGAGAGGTATCTCTGGGCCCTCTCGGTAATGCACATCACTTAAGCCTTGCAAGCATTGCAACTAATGAGTTAGTCATGGAAGGATGTATTATAGAACGAGTAAAGAGACTTGCTGGTAACGAGATTGAACTAGGTATTGAGATACCGACGATCAAATCTCGGGCAAGTAACATACCGATGACAAAGGGAACAACGTATGTTGTTATGCGGTTTGACCGATAAAGATCTTCGTAGAATATGTAGGAGCCAATATGAGCATCCAGGTTCCGCTATTGGTTATTGACCGGAGACGTGTCTCGGTCATGTCTACATAGTTCTGGAACCCGTAGGGTCCGCACGCTTAATGTTACAATGACAATTATATTATGAGTTTATATGTTTTGATGTACCGAAGGTTGTTCGGAGTCCTGGATGTGATCATGGACATGACGAGGAGTCTCGAAATGGTCGAGACATGAAGATTGATATATTGGAAGCCTATGTTTGGATATCGGAAGTGTTCCGGGTGAAATCGGGATTTTACCGAAGTACCGGGAGGTTACCGGAACCCCCCGGGAGGTAAATGGGCCTTAGTGGGCCTTTACGGAGAAGAGGAGAGGCGGCCAGGGCTGGGCCACGCGCCCCTCCCCCCTAGTCCGAATAGGACAAGGAGAGGGGGGCGGTACCCCCCTTCCTTCTCTCCCTCCTCTTTCCCCCTCCCGAATCCTATTCCAACTAGGAAAGGGGGGAGTCCTACTCCCGGTGGGAGTAGGACTCCTCCTGGTGTGCACTCTCCCTGGCCGGCCGCACCCCCCTTGCTCCTTTATATACGGGGGCAGGGGGCACCCCATAGACACAACAATTGATCAAGTTGATCTTTTAGCTGTGTGCGGTGCCCCCCTCCACCATAGTCCACCTCAATAATACTGTAGCGGTGCTTAGGCGAAGCTCTGCGTCCGTAGAACATCAACATCGTCACCACGCTGTCGTGCTGACGAAACTCTCCCTCAACACTCGGCTGGATCGGAGTTCGAGGGACGTCATCAGGCTGAATGTGTGCTGAACGGAGGTGCCGTGCGTTCGGTACTTGATCGGCCGGATCGTGAAGACGTACGACTACATCAACCGCGTTGTGCTAACGCTTCCGCTTTCGGTCTACGAGGGTACGTGGACAACACTCTCCCCTCTCGTTGCTATGTATCATTGTTGGTGATATTACTACTGGGCGTAAACCGACCTATCTGGGCCGGATTAACTTCATCAGTAGTTAAGCATGTTAAAGCCCATGAAGGTAGATGAGGGCTCAAGACCCATAATCGGTTGAGAGCCTGTAGCCGTAAGCCGGCGTCAATATGTAACTTGTATTGTAAGTTAGGAATAAGTAGAAACCAAACCGGACACATCTATGAGCTGGTGTTGGGACTCTGTAAACCGACGGGCGTCACCCATGTATATAAGGGGACGACCCGGCGGCGGTTCAAAAAAAGAACAGACAACAACTCGAGACATAGGAGAAGCTTGTTTGCTCCCTAGTCATCGAAGCACCCATCAATTCCATCACAACTAGACGTAGGTTTTTACCTTCATCGAAGGGGCCGAACTAGTATAAACTCTCTTGCGTCCTTGTGTCCGCTTTAACCCCTTCAAGCTAACCCGTCGCGATGGCTCCATGACTAAGTCCTTTCTCTAGGACATCTGCCGTGACAAACCCACGACAGTTGGCGCCCACTGTGGGGCTATCGCACGATGGTTTCCGGTTCTTGGAGGGCCGCTTTGAAGGACTCGAGAGCTACGCTGTAGGCCGGATGACTAAGAGTCGTCGCGGTAAACTTTACATCGACGACGCAGGCTAGGGCCCCGAGGCCGGCTCAATTGAGTACGGGTACCGGGTCCCCTTTGGTAGCATTCACGTTTTCATTGGCAAGATCGGTGAACCAGGCCCTGAGCCGGACATCTGCACCGACCTCGTCGAAACGGCTCAGCGTGCGCGATCCGCCCGGGTTAAACCGGCCATGAAGTGTGCCTTCGTGGGAATGATCCATGGAGGGAGTTGTGAGGACGGATCGGAGCTTCGCAGGGCGACTGCCATTCGTTCCGGTGACGAACCTTCGACCGGAGAAACCGAATCTCTTTATCAGCTACAAGATGGCCGGATTGAGAGCTGTTCCGATGGCGACAGTATTCCGGACCCCTCTAATCTGCCTAACCGGGTTGGAATATTCATGACCGGAACACAAGCAGCGCTTCACTCTTCGACAGCCGCAGCAACGATCTCCGGTTCAGCAGCGGCAACGGCTGCCGGGGTAGGAGGCCCTGTGCGCCCGCCGGCTCAGGTTCTATCAGAACTATTTGATGCGTTGGCTGTGCTTATGGCAGAAGTTAATCCGGCAGACTAGGACGCTCACAACACGGAGATTGCAAAGGTAAAGGAACAAATCACCCAGGCCAAGACGGATCTGGCGGCTGAGGACACCTGGATGGCCGCAGAGCGGGCCGCTTTAGACGCACAGGCCTACATGCTTATGTTGGACCAGAGCGCGTCGCATGAAGTCATGAGGAGGAAGCACCGGTCCCGCTTACCTCCGGTTTTCGAGGCTAGAGACCTTTTCAACACTCCAGGACCAAGAGCCAGCAATCCGCTGGAGGGGAACTGGGCAGAAGCCCCTGGGACTGGTGCACCGGTTCAGCCCCGTTAGATGGACCCGCCTCGTCAAAACACCGTTATACCTCAGGATGCTTTAACACCTCCGGGTCACTACTCCAACCCAATGGACAATCTTGTTGCCGCAGCTGCATGACTGGAGGCCATTCCAATTGAAGGTGACTCGCCGCAGGCAGTAGAGACGTGACGGGTCAAGGAACTTCTGAGGACAGCTTTGGCCCAACAGGAAGCATACTCATACAGCCGCGACCGGATCCACTTGACCCCCCGTCCAAGAAGGAGCTATAGCAGACATATGGATGAACCAGCAGTGTCGAGTAATGAACGACGTGGAGCACCCCGTGGCAACAACCCGACGGGTGGTGCTGATGACGCTCAGGAAGTGGTGAACCGGGCCCGAGCACGCAGGGAGGCCGAGTTAGCCACACAGCATCAGGCTCGGCAGCTCACGCTGGTTCGTCCAACCATTTCGATCGAACCTAGTGTTACTTCTAGTTCTTTAGGGGTGCCTTGCCTCATCCCCACTTTACGCAACATGCGCCTGCCCAAGGATTTCAAAGGCCCACGCAAGGTACCAAATTATACGGCGGATCAACCACCAGAGACATGGGTAGAGAGCTATGATATGGCCATGGAGATGCTTGATGTGGATGACACGGCATGTGCGAAATACTTCACCATGATGCTTGAAGGAATGGCCCGTACTTGGTTAAAAAGCTTGCCAGCTAATTCTATCAGTTCGTGGGCCCAATTACGAGCCCGGTTTATCAACAATTTCAAATATACCTGTAAACAACCTATGTCGATAGTGGACTTAGCTGCATGCGTCCAGGAGGAAGGAGAATCAACGACTCATTGGGTGCGCTGGGTTTCACAAGTGTTGCACTCCTCAGACCGCATCAACGCTGACACTGCAGTATTAACCCTAGAAGGCAACTGCCGGTTTGGGCCCCTGAAGTTGAAATTGGGACGGATGAAGCGTCATTGCGCCGACATGGGGACCCTCATGGCCGCTTTGGTAAAATATGCTGATTCTGATAGTACCAAGGATCCCGAATCTGATGATGACAAGACAGGGAAGGGGAAGAAGAATAGCAGCTCCAAAGGTCAGTAGCATCACTGGGTAAGCAATGGCGGAGGAGGCAAGCGTAAAGCGGATGGTAACATGGATTTTGTGGCTAATACCAACGCACAGGACAATGGCCAGCGACGCAAGGGTAGGCCGAAAAATCGTAGTGGAGCGCCCAACCCTAACCCAAACCGCCTGAACTATCTGCTAAGCCAGCCCTGCCCAAGACATGGGACGAAGGAGGAGCTAGCAAACCACCTTTGGAAGGATTGTTTTATTATGCAGGAGTTCAAGAATTCTAATAATTTCCGGTATGATCACGGATCTGGTGGTGGCTCAGGGTCCGGGCCGGGTTACGGTGGAGGAAGTTCCGGTTCAGGATTTAATGGTAATCTGGGCGGACATAACGGTCAGAATAGTCAGAACAACCAGGGTAGTTACAACCAACAGCAGCAACAGTCAGGTTACCAGAGCAACCCAAAGCAGTTGAGTAGTGGGCAGTACCATGTCTTTACCACTAGCTTGGACAAGCGATACCGGAAGGTTCAGAGACGGGCAGTCAACTCTGTTGAACCGGCCACACCCCGTTATGTACGTTGGTCCGAACAACCAATCATATGGAGCAGAGAGGATCACCCACCCCAGGTCGATAATCCGGGTCAGTTGGCTCTGGTGGTGGCGCCTCAGGTGGGAGGTTATAAGTTCACCAAGGTGCTCATGGATGGAGGAAGCAGCATTAACATCCTGTACTATGAGACCTTCCGTCGTATGGGACTAACAGATAAGAATCTCAAACCGTCTAATACAGTATTCCACGGTGTAGTGCCTGGCAGATCAGCATATCCCGTTGGTAAGATAGCTCTCGAAGTGGCCTTTGGGGATGATCATGATTCTAGGTCGGAGACATTGACGTTTGAAGTGGTGAAAATCCAAAGTCCATATCATGCCCTGTTTGGGCGACCGGCATACGCCAAGTTTATGGCTCGGCCCTGTTATGTGTATTTGCAGCTCAAGATGCCGGGTCACAAGGGGACAATAACGGTTCACGGAAGCCGCAAAATCGCTTTGGAATGCGAGGAAGGAGATGCGGCTTATGCAGAGTCGGTTTGTGCCACCAAGGAGTTGAAGTACTATAAAGACAATGTTGATCCGGCAGACATGACTCCGTTGAAGAAGCCAACTACGGAGCATGATCCGGCCCTGAAGTTCAAATCGGCAGCAGAAACTAAGCTTGTTGACTTCGTACCTGGCGATTCGTCCAAGCAGTTCAGCATCAGTACCAACTTGGATCCGAAATAGGAAAGCGCGCTCATCGAGTTCATCCGTGAGAATCGGGACATTTTTGCATGGAAGCCCTCTGACATGCCAGGTGTACCGAGGCAACTCACTGAGCACACCCTTAATGTGGATCCTAAATACAAACCGGTGAAACAGTTCCTCCGCCGGTTTAACGAAGAAAGACGCAAGGCGATTGGAGAAGAGGTAGCCAGGCTCTTAGCAGCTGGTTTTATTGTTGAAGTTTTTCACCCTGAGTGGCTTGCTAATCCGGTGCTAGTCCTTAAGAAAAACGGCACCTGGCGCATGTGTGTGGATTACACAGATCTTAATAAGGCTTGTCCAGCAGATCCTTTTGCCCTCCCCCGTATTGACCAAATCATTGATGCCACGGCGGCTTGTGAGCGTTTAAGTTTTTTGGATGCATATTCTGGCTATCATCAGATCAAAATGGCAGTTAAGGACCAGGAGAAGACGACATTCATAACTCCCTTTGGGGCCTTCTGCTATGTGTCTATGCCCTTTGGGCTCAAGAGTGCCCAGGCAACTTACCAATGGTGTGTACAAAATTGTCTTCACAAGCAGATTGGCCGTAATGTACATGCTTACGTGGATGATATCGTGGTTAAATCCAGGGAGAAGGAGACTCTGATTGATGATTTGAGAGAAACTTTTGATAACCTGAGAACATACAAGATGATGCTTAATCCGGACAAGTGTGTCTTTGGTGTACCGGCGGGCAAGTTATTGGGTTTTCTGGTGTCCAACAGGGGAATTGAGGCTAATCCGGAGAAGATCACAACCATCACCTCCCTGGCTAAACCGAAGTGTATCAATGATGTTCAACGCCTGGCAGGCCGGATTGCCGCGTTAAGCCGGTTTATCATCCGCCTTGGTGAGAAGGCGATCCCTTTGTATCTGATGTTGAAAAAGACGGATCAGTTCGTCTGGAGTTCTGCTGCTGATGAAGCATTTGAGGACTTAAAGCGGCAATTGGCCAATCCGCCTGTGCTCGCCGCTCCCATTGACAAGGAGCCGTTACTGCTATATGTTACTGCTAATGCTCGTGCGGTCAGCGTGGCTATTGTGGTGGAGCGAAAGGAGGCAGGTAAGGAGCATCCGGTTCAACGTCCGGTCTATTATATCAGCGAGGTACTCATTGAGTCCAAGCAAAGGTATCCGCATTGGCAGAAGCTGGTGTACGGAGTTTTTATGGCAAGCCGGAAGCTTAAGCAATATTTCCAGGGGCACTCAATCACGGTAGTCAGTTCTGCTCCTTTGGGAGATATCATCCAGAACCGGGAAGCAACTGGCCGGATTGCAAAGTGGGCCATAGAGCTGGGGCTGTACGGTTTGAAGTATGTGCCTCGGATAGCGGTTAAGTCTCAAGCACTTGTTGATTTCATCAATGATTGGACGGAAATGCGAGCAGCTGAAGAAAAGCCGGATCATACGTATTGGACCATCCATTTTGACGGATCTAGGCAGTTGGAAGGCTCAGGGGCTGGAGTCGTATTAACTTCCCCACGAGGTGATAAGTTTTGTTATGTTCTCCGTTTAATGTTCCCTTGTACTAACAATGTAGCTGAGTATGAAGCCTTGCTCCATGGTCTCCGGATGGCTAAGGAGATGAATCTAAGTCGAGTTAAGTGCTTCGGTGACCGGACCTTGTGGCTCAGCAAGTGTCTGGCACTTGGGACTCCAAGGACCCACTCATGGTAGCATATCATCGTGAGGTGGATATTGTTGCAGGTTGTTTCAAAGGCTATCAGGTGGACCACGTAGACCGGCGGCAAAATGAAGCGGCGGACGCTTTAAGCCGGCTGGGCTCTCAGCGCAAACCGGTCCCGCCCAATGTTTTTCTGGATGTGCTGCACAACCCATCGGTGAAGATCCCTGGTGAAGAGGATTTGGCTATTCCTGATTCGGAGGCTCAATTGGTGGCAGTTCTTCATGTTATTCCAGATTGGACGCTTCCTTACCTGGCGTACAAGAACCGGGGCGAGTTGCCAGAAGATGAGATTCTGGCCCGACAGATAATCTGGCGATCCAAGTCCATGGCTGTCATCAACGGTGAGTTGCATCATTGCAGTGTATCAGGAGCTTTTCAACGTTGCGTGTCTTCTGAAGAAGGCCGTGAAATTTTGCGTGAGATCCACGAAGGAGATTGTGGTCACCACACCGGTTCAAAGTCTCTGGTGGCTAAAGCGTTTCGCCATGGTTTCTATTGGTTAACTGCTCATGCTGATGCGAAGGATCTGGTCAAACGATGTGATGGTTGCCAAAGGTTTTCAAGACGTGCTCATGTACCGGCTCAAGAATTGAGAATGATTCCAATTACTTGGCCGTTTGCGACTTGGGGGCTGGATATGGCCGGGCCTTTCAAAAGGTCCAAAGATAAGAAGACCCACCTCCTGGTGGCGGTTGACAAGTTTACAAAGTGGGTGGAGGCAGAACCTGTTAGCAAGTGTGATGCGGCCATGGCGGTTCAGTTCATCAAAAAGGTGATTTTCCGGTTTGGCTTTCCGCACAATATTATCACAGATAATGGTACCAGTTTGTCCAAAGGTGCTATGAAGGAGTTCTGCGAACGGGAGCACATCCGGCTCGATGTTTCATCAGTGGCACATCCACAGTCCAATGGTCAAGCAGAAAGAGCTAATCAAGAGATCTTGAGAGGCATCAAGCCCCGGCTCATGGTTCCTTTGCATAGAACGCCGGGTTGTTGGGTAGAAGAATTACCATCTGTGTTATGGAGCATCAATACAACACCCAACAGATCAACAGGATACACACTGTTCTTCATGGTTTATGGAGCGGAGGCGGTTCTCCCTAGTGATATCCGTCATGATTCACCTCGTGTCATGGCTTATGTTGAAGTGGACAACGAGATAGCACGGCAAGATGCTTTGGACCGGTTGGATGAAGAGCGTGACATCGCAGCCCCCGGTCGGCGATTTACCAGCAGGATCTTCGTCGTTATCACAGTCGCCGAGTCAGAACTAGAGCCTTTCAGGAAGGAGATTTGGTGCTTCGGCTCATCCAAGATCAGACTGGTATGCATAAGCTATCCCCACCTTGGGAGGGGCCTTTCGTGGCCAGCAAGAATCTACACAACGGGTTGTACTATCTGATCGATATTCGAGAGCATAAGGACTCACGTACATCAGAGGAGGAGACTAGCAGGCCATGGAATATAGCTCATCTTCGGCCTTACTATACCTGAGCCATTGGCTATACTTATGTACATATTACGACAATGTATTATGATTAAGTATAATAAACCGGAACCTCAGCTAAAGCGGGGTATCTGTTCTTTTACATCATGTGAGGTTACACGGAGTTGCTCTAAAGCGGCCTCCGGTTTACCCCTTGAGTTCGCTTTGCTAAAAGCATCGTGTTATATCATTTGGAGGATTGGTCGTGTCTGAACCAATACCATGCCTCTTGATAGGCGAAAGCCACCAGATCACTTGGGGACTTGGTCATGTCTAAACCAGTCATGCCTCTTGATCGGCCTAAGGCCACAGAATCACTTGGGGGCTTGGTCAAACCCGAACCATGACCACGCCATTTGGTCGGCATAAATGCCACAAGAATCACTTGGGGACCTGGCTAACTAGAACCATAGTTACACGTTACGGGAGCTTGGTCGTGTTTGGCCATGGTTACGCCATTTGATCACCTTAAATAAATCTTTTTTGGCAAACGTTTTGCCGTTGCTTTTGCTTCATACTTTTCTTTGAAGGGTTTTTTTGCTTTTTATTGTGTTCTTTAAAACCGACAAAGTTTTTTAACCAATCAATTGACGGAACACGGTTCACGACAATCCGGAGACTATTTGTCCGGTTTGATCCTTGTTGTTAACATCCTGTTATGGAGTAACACGGTGTTTATTATAACCCGGCAGGGTTTACATGGTAATCAGCGTCATATACATATACAGGAGTTGTTATTTCCTCCAACAGTGTGGGTTTGCAAAACTCCGCTTCAAGGTTGGCCAAGCCAACTTCACACTCAACGATGGCAGGTATTATGTATCTCAAATTTTTTGATCATATACTTAAAATTTTGTTTTGGATGTTTTGATTTTATATATACAGACATCATACTCCACCTGACGGTACAACCGCGGTGGCACTTGACGAATTTCTTATTTCAGAAAAGTGTTTTGGAAAGTTCATTACCACAGGAAGAACAAGTTATGCACGAAGGCATATCAACATCAAAGGTATCAGCTAGCCTATTACAAGGCAACATGGTGCCCATAATAACATGATTGTTTTTCAGAAAGGAGAGGCAGTTTTTAAACCGGCTCCCGGTTTAAGCTTGGCCACCAGCCTGGCCTGATGGTTGTGGGTCATCTTGCGCCGCTTCAGCTTCCGTTTCTCTACCCAGTAGCTGGAAATCCACAGTTGTCCAGTCTATTCCCATTAATGCTTGAAAAACAGCCTCATCATGGATTAGCAATGACGGGTCAATATCGGGAGCGTAAGTATGCTTACGGATTGGAGGGATCAGATTTTCCGATTCATGGATTGGTGCAGCTATTCGCTTGTTCTGACTGTCATATTGGGCTTGATAATGAGACAAGTCTGCTTCCTCAGCCAGTTGACAAGCTAGCGGACGTACCTCCCGGTTTATTGCTCGCAAATCCGCTTCACCAAATTCTGACCCGTCTTCCTTCAAGCTGGGATAGCCCTGAGCCGCTTCAATGGGATCAAAATCCAGCACCCAGGCTTTTGCTCGGATTAAAGCATTGATTGCACCGGTTCGAGTAGCAGATTTCTTCAGCTCTTCAACCCGAGCAGGAAGCACTGACAGTTTCATCAGAGTATCTTGAATCAAAGTGGGCGCCAGTTTGTTATGAGACGCGGTACAGATGATCCGCTGGGCACCACTATACAATTGTTCAACCAAGGTGTAGGCGGCTTTCAATTTCTTCGCACATCTGACCCCAAGTGACCAATGCGTGTCCCTGAAATACCATAAAGGGTTAATAAACCGGCGACTCTGTAAGAAGGAAGAACCAATTCAGAAGGCAAGCTGGCTTACCAAAGATAGCAGCGGTCATGGCATGAACGTGCCGCTTTATGCTGGTCAGTTCATCCGTCACTGGTTTTAATGCAGCCTCGGCATCCTCTGCTCGTTTGATCAAAGCAGACTTTTCAGTGGCCCAATCCGCCCGTTTCTTCTTGAAGTTCTCCTTAAGTTGTTCCATGGCGCTTAAAGCATTGGCCAATTCCTCTTTTGCTTTGGAGGTTTCAGCCTGTTGGGTTTTCAGGTTTTCTTGAAGATCGATGACTTGGTTTTCTTTCGCCTTCAGCTCCGCCTGCAGACATACAGATATATGTTTCAACAAATCGGTAGAAGGATTCAAGTGCCAACCACATAACAAGTTATGCGCTTAGCACTTGGGGGCTAATGCATATTCGATCTTCATCTTTCAATTGTTTACAAAGTCCCAAGCTCAATACAAGTATTCAACTTGGCACTTGGGGGCTAATGGTTATTTGATCATATGTATTCTGATGCGGCAGTTTCAATTACTTAAAGTACCAGTTTAACTACACTAAGTTGAACCGGCCCTTGGGGACTACATCAGCAAATTTCAAAGCATCAAGATTCATATTATTAAGTCCCCGTGTGAAAGAATATTTCAAATTGGCCCTTAGGGGCTAGGAGAGTCAGCAAGAATGGAAGCATACAAGTAGAAAGGAGCATATGGAAGTTACCTCATATTTATCTTTCATCATATTAACCAGACCGGCTTCGTAGTCACGGCTGGTATACAACCGGTTCAGATAGCCGAAATGGATATCTTGGGCGTTCAGAGCAGCGTAAGCCGTCAGATCAGCGTTCCACTTGCCTTTGTCAAAAGCAGCAAATACTTCCTTGGCAGAATGTTTGGATAAAGCGACAGGATTGCTTGGCTCAGTATGGCCAGTGCCAGTAATGACGACTTCATTATCCTGGGTACCACCGGTTTGCACTGGAGCTGTTGGCTTGTCAGTAGGTTTTGCTGGACCGGTGGAGCTTTCAATCCGGAGGGAACCTGTGGGCTGATGGATAGGACCTGAGGTATCAGTGGGTCTTTCTTCAGCAGTAAGATCATCATCTGGCTGCGGTGGATCATTGGGAATATCCTCAGGAATAGCCGCTTCAAGATTGGGTGTTGTGCCTGGTTCAAGAATGACATCTTCTTCGGCCGCTTTATCCAGGCGGGCCTTCTTGCTCGGCCTAGGTTTGGCCCTGAAAAGAATAACAAAGTTAAATACATCATATGTTCTAAGGCAATGTACTGCAAACATCACAATAAATATAGCTTACCCAAGCACCGTTTTGAGTGGTGGGAGCTGAGTAGCCGATGACTCGCCAGAAGATGAGTGGGAAATAACCTAGTAATCGGAGTCAGACGGATTAAGAGGTTGACGAAAGCAGCCCGCTTTAGGACAAGCACTGACAAGCGAATTAGAGACCTCGGAATGACGTTTCCGAACCGGACTATTGGGTAAACCGGCGGAGGTAACTACCTGGGCGCTGTGCTGGGTGGTGCGGCGAGCTTCGTGTTGCTGAGTCCTCATAAGAAGTTTAGGATCCAAATAAGCAAGAGGATGAGAAAATTTAACTTTCCGGTTTGCCTGACGGATTTTTTGTGAAGGCAAAGTTCCTGAATCGGAAGAGAGAATAATTACCTCTGCAACATCCGCGTGGCTGGCTTCGGCATCATCCTGACAAATATCATCATCAATAAGACGCATGAAAAATAAACCAAGTGAGTCAAGCTCTACCTCAAAGTCCGGATTATCCACCTCGTCATCAGGGGCCGGATTAGAAGATGCAGTGGTTCTTTTCTGGTGGGCAGTCTTCTTCACAGCTTTAGTCTTTTGCCGGGTTGCTCTTTCCGGTTTATCTGTCTTCTTTGGTTTCTCCTGCGGCAGCTTTTTGCTCCAAAACGGGTCATCGCCCTGATTATGCAGACACTGATATTAAAAACAATGACCAGACATATCAATAACAGATTCAGCAAAGAGAAAAATCAAAGTCTTACAGCTGGCGGTTTGTTGGTGGCACAGAAGGGAAGCAGGCCGGTTCTAGCGCAGACGTGTTCCCGTTCATTCAGTATCTTACGCACAGCCTCTGTGATTTCTTCACCGGAGAGCTGGAGTCTTGAGTGTCGCAGTGGGTCATCCACACTATCAGTATATTCGCACATCAAACCGGAGCGCTGACTAAGGGGCAGTATGCTCCATGATATCCAACAGCGAGCAAGGTCAACCCCTGTTAAACTGTTGGTCATAAAGGATCTGAGCTTTGACAGCTGGGGGAGCATATTTGCTTCTCTCCTGAGCAGTCAATCTTTGAGGAAAAGGATGTGTATTGCTGAGCCGCTCCGGACGAAAGCCAGGCAAGGGATTCTCACCAGCAGGGGAGGTGTCTTTGCAGTAGAACCATGTCTGATTCCACTCCTTGGGGTGACTGTGCAGCTTGGCATGAGGGTATGTGACCTCTTTCCTTTTTGAATCGCCATGCCACCCAACTCCGTATTAGAGCCATCAGTAAACTCAGTACAGTGGTCTAGATGGAAAAGATCTCTGAATAATTCCACTGTGGGCTCCTCTTGAAAGAACACCTCATAGAGCACTTGGAAGTGGCACATATTTGTAACAGAATTGGGGCCAGTGTCTTGCGGATGGAGTTGGAAATCAGCTAAAACATCCCGGTAAAATTTAGAACTGGGCGGTTTAAAGCCCCGGGCTAAGTGGTCTACGAAAACAACAACCTCTCCTTCTCGAGGTGTGGGGGGGCATTCTTTGCCGGGAGCCCTCCAATGGATGGTGTCTTTGCTGCGCAAGGCGCCAATCAGGACTAAATCGTCCAGTTGATCCTCTGTGACATGAGAAGGGACCCAATTGCACTCATATACTTGCTTGGCCATGATGGAATCTACAAGATAGAAGATCCCGGTTCAAAAATGCATTTGATCAAGATACATTGGTATGGGCACTGTTAAACCAGAGGCAGAACTATCTGAACCAGAGTTTCATGAAGCAACCAACATCTGGCAGTTCAACAAGGGGACTAATGGTATATACCGGTTTGTCAAAAAAATTCTACAAAGTTAAACCGCCTGATCTAAGCATTGAACAGTCAAGACTGCAGATGAGTAAGTACGCAAAAACAGATTTCACAAGATTATACTACAACTTTGGATCTGGAACATGTTTATAAAGGAGATAAATATTCAAGGCCCAAAAGGAGCAGTACCGAATCAATAAGCAAAGGTACGGATAAGATCTATGCTCTTAGTATGCCGGACAGTGAAAACGGAGGATAAAAGCTACTGCTACACAGAGCGAAGATTCACAGACTCGTCTAAGGATCTATCATATGAACAAGAAGCAAGCGATGAACACTGGAGAACATGGAAACCCTAGAACAGATCTATGATGAAAAGGATAGAAGACTTACCGGAGCTGAGGAAGAAGTGGAAGATCGCCGCGGTGCTCTGGTATGTTCAGGGTGATGCAGCGGCCAAGGTTGGTGCAGAGGTCGACGGCGGCGGCGGAGCTCCGAAGACGGGGCGACGCGAGGAAGATGAAGCAGAAGGGCATGAAGGGGAAAAGAAATGACCCTTCGGTCCTATTTATAAAGCAAGGGACATGGGTCAGGCGCGAAAATGAAGGAGCTGCAAGTTTGGAAACAGAGCTGTCGCCTCGATTATCGCAGATCTATTAAACAAGAAGGTATCACGGATAATTTCTTTATGATAGATGACGTCACGCCGATTTACAGCAATCAGAGAAGATGACATCACGGTGGTTCACCAAACTGCAAGAAGATGTTGAAGATGAAGTTTTTGCTAAGGATTGACATGAACTTGTTCAAATCAATCTGGGGCCTAATGTTGGGGATATTACTACTGGGCGTAAACCGGCCTATCTGGGCCGGATTAACTTCATCAGTAGTTAAGCATGTTAAAGCCCATGAAGGTAGATGAGGGCTCAAGACACATAATCGGTTGAGAGCCTGTAGCCGTAAGCCGGCGTCAATATGTAACTTGTATTGTAAGTTAGGAATAAGTAGAAACCAAACCGGACACATCTATGAGCCGGTGTTGGGACTCTGTAAACCGACGGGCGTCACCCATGTATATAAGGGGACGACCCGGCGGCGGTTCAAAAAAAGAACAGACAACAACTCGAGACATAGGCGAAGCTTGTTTGCTCCCTAGTCATCGAAACACCCATCAATTCCATCACAACTAGATGTAGGCTTTTACCTTCATCGAAGGGGCCGAACTAGTATAAACTCTCTTGCGTCCTTGTGTCCGCTTTAACCCCTTCAAGCTAACCCATCGTGATGGCTCCACAACTAAGTCCTTTCTCTAGGACATCTGCCGTGACAAACCCACGACAATCACCATGATCTTGCGTGTGCGTAGGAATTTTTTTGAAATTACTACGTTCCCCAACACTTTCCTCCTCCCCTTTTCCTTTCTCCACTTAGGCCGGCTCATATGGGGGCGCACCAGCCCACTAGGAGCTGGTATGTCCCACCCTTAG